>NC_064640.1:821648999-821952029 GCF_023864345.2 Schistocerca serialis cubense
GTATGATGAATACTTAGTGTCTGTATGTAGAATTGCCTCAAAAAACTATTTCCAGTCACATCAATGAATGACAGTGTGCAAAGTAAGCTGGTTTTTTAATGCTAGCATTAAAAAAATCAGCAATTACATGTAGAGAAAATGTTGCTGAATTCAAGCATTTTAAGAAATCTGTAATATGTGATTTTCTATTCAAGTTTTGGTCTATATGTGCACCTAGGAATTTTGAGCAATTGATTTTACATGCTTCCCATCTCCCAGTGCTCTATTATTGTTGCTGGTGATATATCTTGCCTTGTACAGATTTCAGTGAAGTGTATGTTTTCTAAGTAATATTCCGAGAATCAAAATATTTTAGCATTTCTTTTATTGATCAGTCTGTTGTCACACCTCTGAAGGTCTTGATTGTGATTGTTGCATTATCATCAAAGAACACCATTTCTGCTTTATTACTGTAAGGTGGAAGATCATTTATACATATCATGAACAAGAGTTTTCCCAGAATTGAACTCTATGGAATGCCTGTAATAATTTGTCCACACTCAGGGGGAGATTCATCATTAAAACTTCATGAGCTATCTAACATGGCCATTTTCTTCCTGTCAGTGCAGTATAAATTCAACCACTTAAAGCATTGCACCTTGAAAACTGAACTTTTTAAGTTTATCCAAAACAATGTTGTGATTTACAAAATCAAATGTCATACATACATCACAAGAACGTCCTGGTAGGTATTGACTCGCCAGTCAGATATTTCAGTATGTGGTCAGTGAAACGGTAGATGCCATATTTAGTGGAGAGACTCATCTGGCATTCAAATTTTGACTGACAGTATATTTGTAGATAGGCATGACCATTCTTCAATACATTACCTTTTGCAGCAACTTTAGAAAATGTTCATAGTGAAATTAGTCATTAGTTATTAACGTCTGTCCTATTACCTTTCTTAAAAAGTGTTCTAATATTGTTTGGCTTTGGCTGGTCTTGAAAGATACCTTGTGAAAGTGATGCATTAGAAATATGGATGTAAACATCAGCTGTAACTGAAGTATATGCTTTTAATATTTTGCTTGAAATACTATCATCCTTATGGGAAATTCTTACTCGTGAGAGTTAAAATCCTGGTATCTATTGAAGAAGTTGGAGTGATCTGAAATTTATGCTTGTGATACTGGTTATTGCATATGCTGCAATGCTTTTTCCTTTCTTGAATTTTATGTGATTGGCTATTCGAGAACTGACAATAGTACTGATGATGTATAGGATAGGTGGGCAACCAGTTGCCTGCAGGCCGGATTCGGCCCATCATTGGTTTCAGTTTGACCTGCAGAAGAAATTTTTGGAGAGTGTGAGGCGCTCACATTGTACTCCATCCAAGACCTATTTTTGGATATTTCTGCTGATGCTCACCTTGCCTCGGGTTTGCAACTCGTGACACAGACCACTGTCAGTTTTGCTTACTCTGCACATGCATAATGCAATTATACCACCGCTGACTCCCCCCACATGTTACTTATTGCGTACTGCCTACATCTGTGTTACACATTGATGGATTGTAAACATTGGTAACAGGTGACAATGACATGAAAACTACTGACTACTCAGGAAATGTGCTGATTTAAATGGCAGCAGGGTGCCATTCATAGTGGTGTGTCACTCCCATAAACATTGTCACAGGTGCTACAGTTGTCACTTCCTGCACCTGAAGCACTACTATTGCATCACTTGAAAAGTGGTCTGTGAGCTTAAGTAATTATGTGAATTAGGCCCGCAGGTTACCCGTGCCTATCCTACAGCAATGTAGGAGTGTCTGGGGGTGGCACCTAGTAGCTCGAATTCGATTTCCTGTCTATATGGGCGAGAAAATTGAAAGCATGAGTTTCAACTTTTGATTTGTCACAATTAAATAATTTTCGTTTTAGGAAAACCTTGTGATCAGATGTGCTGTGCAGTTCTACACTGTTGCATAGTAAATAAGCTATATGCTTTTAAAATATCGGAACAGGCATGAAGCAGGATTGAAGACTTGCTTGCAAATAAGAGTCCACTATGTTGTTAGTAAAGGGATCCACAGATAGAAATAAAGTAGCATCCTGTGTACTGAATGGAAGTGCAGTAGGAATATTATTAGAACTGTGGGGGGGGGGGGGGGGGTGTTGCAAGTCGTTTCTGGATAACTCCCTTGGTAGAGCATTTACCCATAAAAGGCAAAGGTTCCTACCAGTTCAGATCTTAATTTGGCTCACAGTTTTAATCCACCAAGAAGTTTCAGTAGGATTACTGTTCACTTTATTGTGTTATGTTGTGCCAGATAATACTGACATTAGGAAATTGTTACAAATTCCAGAAAGACTTGTAATTTATCAGTACTTGGTGCAAAGACTGATTACTGACTGTCAGTATAAATAAATCTAATATTGTGCTTCTAGATAAATGAAAAGTATAATAATGTTTGAGTACCCAATCAGTGATCAGTCATAGAAATCAGGATGTAGAGTTCATGTGCTTAGTGATATAAGGTGGAATAGACACAAAAATCTGACTTTGGGGAAATCAGATGCCAGCCAGGCTTTTATTTGTTGAAAGGATTTGTAGGAAGTGCAATTTATTCACAAAGGAGCTCACCTATGAAACCTTCATTTGACCAATTCTTTGGCAATTTGGTGTCCTTACCAAGTTGGGTTAATGGATGAGATTCAAATAAGAGGTTTACAATTTACATTTGTTTAACCATACCAAGAACATCACAGAAGTGCTTAATAAATTGTTCCAATACAGGGTTGCCCTCAGGAAGTAGTACTTTTCATTTGGTTATTACGAAGTTTAGCTTATATTTAGACCAGTATAACTTATAGGTAGCTGTTCTACACACGTTACCATTATTGAAAATCCAAACAAAAGTTTATTTCATAAAATGTACATCATTGGTGATACATTGCTAAAGAGGTTTGTGGAAGGTCCTTGTTGAATTCTCAACTATTTCTTGAAGAATTTTCTCTGTGTCTTTATGTATCATGGCTTTCAATTGATCAGTATTGTGGAGCCATGAAAAAAGCTTTTTTCTTAAGGTGATCCCACAGAAAAAAATTTGCTGCCGAAAGATCAGGTGCTCTCACTAGCCATGGGATAACACTGAATCATAATAGTAATCGATGTGTAAAGTGGCACCTCAGTTTAGTAATTGAGTTAAAAGCCCCATCTTTCTCAAACCATATTGTGTTTAGATGAAAACTTCCCTGCACTGTGTGGACTGAAGAAATTATTGATAAAGGCCGCATACTGCTCAGAACTGACACGTACTGACTTCCCATTGTTGTTGTCTTCAAAAAAATATGGCCCAATGATTCGAGTGAACTGTCAAAAAGCACACCAGATGATGACATGTGAGCTATCCTGCAACTTTTCATGAATGAGCTACAGATTTGTGTCTAGAGTAATATTGAAAGATTGATTTATTGATAAAACCTATTCATATGAAAGTTTGCTTCATCAAACATCACGAGATTCATCAGAAATACCTCTTACTGGTCAATTCTATCCAGTAACATTGCGTGGAAATTGTACCAACTCACTTTTATCTCCCTGCTGTAACTGTTGAGCCACTTGCATCTTATAAGGAGGAAACTTCAAATCCTATTTCACAATCCCCAGCAAAGACGTGTGAAGGATCTGTGATGGTCTGGAATGGTGACAGACTGATCACTGTGGGCTTTGTTGCAGAGCTGCATGAAATCATTGGATATTTACTGGCATTCAGATTGTCATTTCAGGTCCCTTATGTTTCACACTGGCTCCACAGTCTGTCTTACACCATTGTTTCATCTGTCTGGAACATGGAAAAGGCAGACTCTACCATGGAGCATAGACTGCTGCAATGCTCTGCACGTGACATAACTCCCCTATTGCCTCAGTATGCATATGCACTGGCCAGTGTTCCATACTGAACTGAATGGCATATGATGTGGACCTGATTAGATGCAGTAGATGGTGTGAATAATCTACACCTTTGCAGGGTGGCCAATTGAAGATATACTATTTCCTGTGGGCCAACCTTTATAAGTATTTTATAGAAAAAAGAAATTAAACAAATTTTCTTTAAATATCTGAGCTAGCAGGGGGAAAAAGTGGCTAATATGGTGGTCTGACATTCAAGAGGTCAGTTTTTCAAATCCCCATATGGCCATCCAGAGTTTTATTTTCTGTGGCTTCCCTAAATCTCTTAAGACAAATCTCAGGATGGCTCCTTTGAAAAGGACACTGCTGATTGCCGATTTCCTCCCCCCCCCCCCCCCCCCAACCAATCCAAGCTTTTGTTCCTACTCTGATGACTTTGCCCTTGAGAGGACATTAAATCATAATTTTTGGTCCTTTTAAGTATCTTCACAGAGATTAAAAAATGTTACTTGCTCTTTTCATGTCAAAAATTGTGCAGTGGTTGTAGGTTGTGGCACTTGAATAGATGGCATATTTCTTGATTTTTGGAAACTACAATATATTAACAATTTTGCATTTAGCATATTGTACATTTGATGAGTTTATTGGAACATCATTTATTTTTTTCTGTGTGTTTGGTATATGTGATAGACTGTTTCTGTTTATACTGCACATGAGAATCTCAATAAACAATTTAAGCAGCACTTACAGACAGTCCCTTGCTTTGTAGTTTATCAATAAATACTCTCCTTAGAAAACAGAAGTGAAATTGTGTATCTATAGAAGATTATTATTATACACAATGTCTTACGATAGTCTGTAAATGAGGATGAATGGACTGCCTTGAAACATATTGTTGATAAATTCCTGAGTTCAGTTTCCAAATACTGATATAAGAAGCAGTTTCAGGTAAAAGGGCATATGAAACTACTAGTGTATAAAACAAATTACAGATTGCTATTCATTGAGAGAATATTGAAAGTGTTGATTCGCCAATGGTGAGGCTGGATTTGAAATCCCAGTGCTGCCCATGTCCCATTCTAACCAGCTCTGATAAATGTTTGACAAATTTAGTAATTACTGCCATGTTACAGTATTTGAAGTGGTTGTGCAGTTTGCTTATACTGTAATACAGTGCTAAAATTTGGAGATGTTTTTCTATTGCTTTGTTGAAATTGTCGTGAAATGTACTGCTTACTCATCCAATACTGTTTAGGGGGAAAAAAATTGGAACACACCAGAAAGCAGGTATCTTACTGTGAATGGTCAGTCCAGTGGAACTATAGAAAGGAACTAAAAATTATCTGCATTCTCAGCCAGTTCATAATGAATCATTTGGTTTTGTTTACCTGGGCTTATAACCTGGGAATGCATATTCGATTGTTGCTGTTTACGCTAGGTATTATCAGAAATAATTGGTAGGCTTTGCTGTATTGTTGAAATTTGCAATACTGCCTGTATTTACTGTGTGGCTTTAAAAGTGATAACTGCACAAACAGTCATGTTGTATATTGCCACAGTTAGTTACTTTAAATTTGCTCACACTTTTCTCAGTCCACAGTTGTGGAGAATGTTATATGGGAGAATCAATGCAAAACTGGATGAGCCAAGTATTAAACAATGCGTGGTCTTTTGTGTGACTTTACTTCTTGACACAGTCTCTTAAATCTCTTAAATTCAGTGAATATTTCCTGCACTGCTCTTGAACTTCAAATTTTTTGAATGGAAGCTCTTCAAAAGAGCGATGTGCAACAGTCACCAAATTGTAATATGGCAGAAATGTTTTTAGGAGCTGGGATTTTGTGCAGATTGTGGCACATAACAGGCAAAGGTGAAATTAAATTCAGCATAATGTTGATGCTATAATGTGTCTGTAAACTGAACAGTAACAAAGTGAGTCCCCACTCTGTGTACACAGCTACATCATAAGTCTGTTTTGCAAAATCATACTGCTCCTGCCAGATTGTCCCTTTGAATTAGTGGTGATGCAGATGGACCCAAGGAGTGTTCATTTTATATTAACACTATATGTTTTTTTGTTGTTGTTGTAGTCTTCAGTCCAGAGACTGGTTTGATGCAGCTCTCCATGCTATTCTATCCGGCGCAAGCTTAATCTCCCAGTACCTACTGCAACCTACATTCTTAACACTATATAGAGTATAGAAATTAATAACTCATATAACTAACACAAGGAACACACACAAGTAGAATATACATTAATCACAGCGAACTTCACTGCACTACTAGGATTCAAATGTCACTGCACTACTGGGATTCCAATACAATTCTAGCATTTTCTGGCATTAGCACCACCCCCCCCCCCCCCCCCCCAAATTGAGAGTTGAAATAATGGTAACGATGATTGTAATGGCTCAACAGCATCCAAGGGAAATATCTGTAGAGTTTTAAGTGGGCAGTACCAGTGCATATTGTAATGACCACATTGGTCGACTGCCGAGGTCCCTGTCAGTGATGGGTAGATCAAGGTCAGAAGGTCATTATTAGTCACCCAGGTCAGGGTGAGCAGCTGTGAGGTGAGTGGATACCTGGCAGATTCCTTTTGGGATGTTACGAAAACAGTACTGACAACGTTAACATTTGTTATTCAGAGAACAACAGTAGTCGGGACTTTGCTCCAGGCCAATAGTGCTTGTAGGTCGAGCAGTACGCGCCCAGTCGAGGGATGCTATTGTCAGCTCATGGCCAGTATTGTCGTGGTGATTGATGTCAGAAGCAGCAGGTCATTCTCCTGCTTATCTGCTGCACTGCCTAGTTGTAGCAGAACATCTCGGCACAGGGTTCGCAGAGGCGTACCAGACCACGTTGCGGCTCCCAAAACAGGAGATGCAACCCCCAGCATTGGAGTCTGCCAACAGAAGCAGAAGTGGGTAACAGGAAGCCCACTTACCCTTGCAATGGTGGAAGTCTGGCTGCAAGTCTCCACGCTCATACTGTAGGGCACCAGGAAACCCGCCGGAAGAGAGGCACTAATATTGTTACATCAGACACGGCACGAATAGTGGCACTGTGACTAGCAGTAGTAAGAGTTCCCAGGATGGGATTTGTGATTCTGTAGAAGCTTGCAGACTGTTAGATGAGTAGACAGCAGATCAACATAGGTTGCTCTTCGTAGCTGGGTGTCAGTAGACTTAGCATGTCTGGGAACATCTGAGAATAGGGATCCGATACAGGGGCGGTGAAGTGACTACGAGAGTCTGCTGGTCACTTCAGACAGTGGCACCCCAAGCCTAGAAAAGGCAACAAACCGTAGTAGCCTCACACCACTTTCGACTGGTGATAAATAAATTCGTTCTGCCGTTCTTGTTTTGTCATCTCCTGAAGGAACATAACCAGAGAGGTAATATTAACCAACTTCACTCTTTGGAGGCACTGGCTAACATCTTCTGCTTTGTCAGATCCCTGAATGAATGTTCTTACATTCTGAACAAGTTTTTTTTTTCTTCATAGTTTGTGATCAACAGAGTGCTGCCACGTCTCTCCATATGTTGTCGTTTTACAGAATTGGCGTCAGACTAGGGCATTGCTTAACACTCATGCTTTCTATGGCTTCTTGCAATACCAGGGAAGGTGTCTTAATTTTTACCTGGCTACACCAAGTACAATATTTTGTGGTGCCACACACCCCTCTCCTTTAAAAAGTATGCCCCAGATTTTGTTTAAAGTGCTTCTGTAACTCTTGATATATATTCACAAAATGACCTTTGTATATGGGACACTTTGTTTCTTCCTTATTCTAGTCTGGTCTAAATCACAAGTTCATTGACAATATTCTTAATGGTGAAACGTCTTAACTAAGGTCAGTCCTCTGGACAATCTTGTGCCCCCACGAAAATGTCTTCCCACTGAGTTATTTAAAAACTAGTACAATCATGTGATCCCTTTCTCGCATCTTAACACTTTCTCTCAAACATTTTACAATTAGCAATCACACTTATTCCTTGTCATTTAAAAAGTAGGTTGTACTTCTATCTTACTTGGGTAATCCTTAATTGCTACCAGTTATCCAGTAGATTGGTGTTTGATGTACTTCTCAGTTCAAGGTTGGTGTTTAGGTTTCTATTTAAGGTAGATATAGAGAACAGAAAATGCTGTCAGAATCAATACAACACTAGAAACTGATGTAGTTAAAACACTGTGGTGTTGCTTATTGCGATGCTCCCATACATACTGTGCCATGTGTTCAGTGGCTGTCTGTCCCCCTTGTGATGCTGTCAACTCATCTAATGAATTGAGGAGATCCTGGGTGTTTCATTCAGAAAGGTTAGGTTCTTAGTAGTCAACATGTCTGGCTGTATCTCCAGCCAATACAATAAATGCTGGGTCAGATTTCTCATCGTTATTCCAGTGATAGTAGCTGGAAGCCGAAACATTGTCCCTGCTACGTACCATTGACTAGCATTCCGTCCTCCTGTAACTCTAACCTTGTGATTCCCTTCGGCCTTTCTTGCTCTTAGCAGTTCACTGTTGCCACCTGTGGGGGAAAATACATAGTGAACCTAATTTTGGAAAATATGGGTGCAATGTTAGTCCTCCCTTCTGACATCTGGCTACTTCTGGCTCCTCTGAAAGTAGTTGTGTTTCACATGCCAGCACACTAGCCTGAACCCACCTCTTCAGACATACTGTAACGTTCCCTCTTCGGCACGATCGTATGCCAACATCAGTACGTAGGTTTCCTTCCGGTCTAAGACTAGTGACACTTCCTCTGCTTTACCAATACAAATTGTCCTATGGCTCTCCATTTCAATGAGCGCAGATGAACCGTGTATCCCCACTCAACAGTGGGAACTACACTGATATTTGAACTGTTACCCCATCCTTGTTAATCTCACCAATGCTCGTCGTGCTAAGTCCGTTACCTAATATAACTGTTCTCTCTGTCTCTCGTACAAAAGTCATAACCGCTGGTATTCTCCCTGTATTTTTGTTAATACTCCTTTTTCTGCTTCCCAATGCAATTACACAAATGTTTCCTGCAGTCTTTGTATTTTGTTCCTTATCTCTTGTGCATCACGTCTCAACTTCAGTGGCAAGAGGTTAAAACTCTTGTTTTGAATTGTCAGTTTTGTAATGTGTCCACTACACCTCCCGTGAAGGGATGTGGAATCACGAGGGTTATTGCACCCGTTTGAATGTTTGTGAAGGAAGCCCCAAAACACAATGCGCCCCCACCCACCCCCCAGGAGTGTCGTCATTCTTTGGCGAGTTCATGCTTGGCTACCACGAAGCCCCAGCCTTTGCAGCATCTTTTCCCTTTCGTGCTGCACGTCTATCCTCTTGCTATTCTTTTTCCCCTCCCTTGCGGAGCATGTACGGGATAATTTTGGGAATGTATCCTGCATTTTCAGTAGCCTGATATCATAACAGTCATTCCACTGTGTTTTTTCCCCATTCTCCTATCTTTCCTCCACTTCAGTGTTTGAGAATCCTCTTTTTCTTCTTCTTCCTCTCTGCGCTCTCCTGAAGGCTGGCCCATGCATCTGATGCATAACAGATGACTGGCTAATGTGTAATTCCCATCCCCGGGTCGACAGGTAGGGTTCACACCTATCCCTTGGTACAGGCCGGGCACAGGGAGGGTTGATAGCCTGAGCTGTCACCATCCCAAATTGCCAATTGGTCCCTCTGTCAGGCATTTGGGAGGTGTGAACAATCACCTAAGGTGGACGTGCCCCCCCTCTGAGGAGGGCCACCACAATTGGAAGGAGCGTGCCATCAGAGACGCTGGCAATCGTGGGGTATTTCCTTCAGTTAGCCAACGTCATCATCTCAGTACACAAAACATAAACTGAAAGAATCTAACGATTCAATGACCCTCCCAGCTGCACTGCAGTTCCTTGTGGTTTCGTGTACTGAAGACGTCAGTCTTTTGCAACGATTAATTCAGTCATTATTGAGAAAGGTATTGATGCAACCACTGGCTCTGTAAAATCCTGCTCTCGTTTACATAGAGGCACTGTACTTTTGGAGACTACTTGTGATTGTTAAGCACAACTGTGACGAGGCCCGTGGAACACTGAATTCTTCGTTGGTGTTATTTACAGTAGGCTGATCGATGGTCTGTCTGAGGCAGAAATCCAAACTTATCTCTTTGATTAAGGCTTCATTGAAGTCCATTGGGTGACACTCGACTGTCCGGTCGACACCTGGCCAAATGTTTAACCTGTGGTATGGATGCTCACAATAACAAGTGTCTGCCTCCTCCTCCTCCTCCTCCTCCTCCTCGCTGTATCATTCCATGGCTACCACGCAGCCTCCTTCCTTGATTGTTCCACGTATCTTGATGAGTGGGCTGTCCAGGAGATCTGGGTGATGGAAAAAGTACCTTACCCAGTCAGTCGTAAGTTATTGGCTAGTCAGAAACCCTGCATTTTACCATCCGGCAGTTAACGATACCATTCCTGCTGCATCTCGTTCCACAAAAGATGTTGTAAAATCGCCCTCTCATGGTAGCATCCCAATCTCTTTCTGCTCCAACTGTGCAACCGGCCACCAAATTTTCACCTCACTCGGCGAAATCACCTGTTCCACAACCAGCAGGCTGGAAAGAACAGAAGGAATACTCCTACAAAGACTTTTCACGTCCCTCCAGCCAACAAACACCTGAATCATCATCTGCCAACCACAAAGACTCCAAGAAGTAAAACAGAGGCAAACGGTCTTCTCCTTCGCCTGCATGGAGATCCTCATCAATGGTTTCACCATGTGGTACCCTCACATGGCTGACCTCCGTGTCACCAGTGCGCAACACCAAATGTTTTTCTGCCCTGGACTCCACAGAGTGACTGTGGGAGAATGTCGATGCCTCTGTAGATCTCGTGGAGCAAGATCCTCCAGCCTCTGCGCCATTCCCTGTAGCAGAGTATCTTCGAAGGCTGGCACTTGGCAGCTGCCTAGGTGACACCCCTTCACTTTTTCTCCCCTCCCCTTTCCCCGTTAAGACCTCTCATCCAGTGGAACATTCATGGCCTTAGATCCAACAAGTAGGAATTATGGATGCTCTTGGAATAGCATTGTCTTCTTATTCTGTGCTTCCAGGAAACAAAATTGTGTCCTCACAATCACTTTGACCTTCTGCATTTCTATCTGGTCCACTTTGACCTCCCCCATGAGGATGGCATTCCATCTCGTAGGAGAGTCATGCTGCTCATCTGGGATGACCTTCATAGTCACATCGTCTCCCTGAACTCCTAGCTGCAAGCTGTTGCAGTCCGCATTTTCCTTCCTTGCTTCACCTTTTCCCTTCGTACTGTTTACATTCCTCCATCTTTCGGTGTCACCAGGGCAGACTACCTCCAGCTGATTGGGCAACTCCCTCACCCCTTTTTGCTGCTCGATGACTTTAATGCACATCATCACCTTTGGGGCTCTTTGCAAACCTGTCCTTGACATGCCATCTTGGCTGACCTCAATTAACTCAACCTCATCTGCCTTAATGCTGGAACACCCATGTTCCTGTCAGACTCGACACCCACTGATTCCCATTTGGACCTCTTATTCCGCACTGCCCAGTTTGCCCGTAGCCTCGTGTGGTCTATTCTCTGTGATAAATACTTGAGTGACCATTTACTACTGTGCACTATCCATTTGCTGACTCCTACACACTCCCCCCCACCCGCCCCCCCTCCCCCCCCCCCCCCAATGTGCAAACCAAAATGGCTGCTTTCTAAAGCCGACTGGCGGCTTTACTCCTCCGTAGCGACCTTTGGCAAACAACTTTTCCACAATTGTGATGACCAGGTAGAATCCCTTGCCAAAGTTATCCTAACCACCACAAAATATTCCATTCCTCGCACCTCGTCTTCACCACACGATGTCCCTGTCCCATGGTTGACTGAGGTATACTGTGATCCAATTCGCACACGGAGACATGGACTCCTCGTTTTTGACCATCATCCTATGATGCAGAACTGTAATTGTTATAAACACTTGCATGTGCAGTGTTGTCGTGTTCTTTGGGATGGCAAAAAAGACAGCTGAATACTAGATCTTTTAACAGTTCCACTCCCTCTTCCATCGTGTGGGCCAAACTCAGGCGGCTCTCTGGGACCAAGGTCCATTCCCCAGTTTCCGTCCTGACCATAGCAGATGATGATGTAGTGGATCCTATCGCTATCTTCCAACACCACTATTTTGCGGAGGTGTTGAGCTCCACCCACTGTCACCCTGCCTCCATCCATCGGAAACGAGGGGATGAGGCTCAGGTGATACCCTTCTCTTCCCAGAATTGAGTGTTACAACACTGCTTTTACTATGAGGGAGCTAAATCATGTTCACATTTCATCCCACTCCTCCACCCCAGGGCTGGACGATGTTCACCTTTCTATTTTGGGCAACCACTTTCTCCTTCATATGTACAATCGTATCTGGACAGTGGGCATGTTTCCCAGATGCTTACGTGAAGCCACTGTCATACACGTACCTAAGCCCAGTTAGGACAGACGCCTTCCTTCTCTCTATTGCCCTATTTCTCTCACCAGCTTTGTTTGCAATGTGATGGATTGTATGAGTCATGACAGGCTGGTATGGTGGCTTGAGTCTCGCAATTTACTAACCACTGTACAATGTGGATTTTGAGCACGCCGTTCTGCAATGGGTGCTCAGTGGGGCCAACTGGACACTTCATAGCCAGTTGGCCCAGTTCGAACACTGTGCGGATGTTGAGGCGTGGGTGGATCATATTACAAAAATGGTCCACCATGCCACTGCAGCATCCATTCCACAGTCCACAGGCCACCGGAAGAGGCAACCTGTCCCTTGGTGGAGTGCCGAATGATGCTCTGCAATCAGGACCAGGCGTGCGGCTCTGCGCCAGTTCCAGTGTCGGCCGACTGCTGAGAATCTTGCAACCTTTCAGGTGGCGAGGGCAAAATGTCGCCGCATTATTAGAGAGAGCAAGACGAGGTGGTGGCAACAGTGCCTGAACGCCATTAATCGTTCCACCAAATGTTCGATTGTGTGGGAGACCATCAGGAGAATTTCTGGGAGAGGAGGGAGGTGACCCATGGCTGCTGTAATGAATAATGGCACTCTCCACACGGATCCACGAGACATTGCCCACGCTATGGCAGCGTATTTTGCCACGGTTACTGCAACAGCCAGTCAGGATCCGGGTTTCCAGTGCCATAGAGCGTTTGCTGAGAGGTATACTCTGGACTTCCAGTCCACTTCTAATGAAATTTACAATTGCCCATTTTCCATGTGGGAGTTGGATTCTGCATTATCGTGACACATCACCTGGTCACGACAGGATTCATTACAGTATGCTACGGCACCTCACAAGGCGCAACAAAGAAATTCTCCTCGCACTTTTTAATGCCATTTGGGCGTCATGTCACTTTCCTGACTCGTGGCATGAGGCAGTTTTAATTCCCTTTTTAAAACCTGGAAAGACCGCACGAGCCCAAGTAGGTACCATAGTGTTGCCCTCACTAGTTGCACAAGAAAGACCTGGGAGTGGATGGTCAACCGGCGCCTTGTCTGGATGTTAGAATCCCGGCAAGTCCTTAGTCGCTTTCAATGTGGGTTCAGGAGGGTTTGTTCCACCTTCGATAACCTTGCCCTCCTGGAGGCGGCTATACAGCAAGTTTTCCACCACCATCACCACCTTCTAGGTGCATTTTTTGACATCGAGAAGGCCTACGATACCACTTGGAGCGTCTCATCCTGGAGCAGCTTCATGAATGGGATTTTCGTGGTTGTCTTCCTCTTTTTATTCAGTCTTTCCTCTCGCCACGATATTTTAGATACCAAATTGGTGACTCCTGTTTGACTGCTTTGAGCAGGAGAACGGTGTCCCTCAGGGTAGTGTTTTAAGTGTGACTGTATTTGCCATCACTACTAATAGCATTACCTCCATAGTGAAAAGTCCTGTCCAGTGTTCCTTGTTTGTGGATGATTTCTCTTTGTTTTGCTCTTCTTCAAGCCTTGCAACAACAACGCATCAGTTGCAACTTACTCTTAGACATTTGGATGACTGGGCACAGAAGAGTGGTTTTAAGTTTTCCACTGAGAAGTCCACATGTGTTCTTTTTCACCGTTCTCGTTCATTTGTAACCTTTTACTGAGTTGAGGATGAGGGACACTGTCCTTGCTTTTAAAGACACAGTGAGATTTGTGGGGCCCATTTTTTGCTCGAAGTTTACACGGTTACCTCATCTTAAAGACCTAAAACGACTGTCACTTAGGCTTTAAGTATTTTAAAATATCTTAGCCACAGTACATGGGTAGCCGACAGGACTTGTCTGCTCCAGTTTTACAGGGCGTTTGTGCTATCTCAGCTCGATTATGGGTGCATGGTGTATGGGTCTTAGAGGCCTTCTTACTTAAAGATGTTGAACGTTGTGCACCATGAAGGGCTTCGGTTGGCCACTGGGGCATTCAGAAGTAGCCCCATACCAAGCCTCTGTGCAGAGGCTGGTGAACCACCACTTCATATGCGGTGGCGGCTACTTATGGTGCGCCAGGCGTGTAAAACTTTGTCCACACCATACACACCTGCATACCATACCATTGCTCAGCTTCCTCTGGCACGGCTATTTCATAACCGGCAACGAGCGATGCGGCCCTAGGGGATTCACGCACAGGATTGCCTCTCTGCGATGGATATGGCTTGTCTTCATGTTTTCCGTCACGGTTGGAGCAGATTTCCACCTTGACTCCTCCGGAGACCCAGACTTATTTTAGATTTGACTAATTTTAAGAAAGATAGTACACCAGATTTTACATTCCAATCTCTGTTTTTTGACATTTTAGGTGTGCGTCACGGTTTTACCGTCATTTACACTGATGGCTCCAAACAGGAGACTTTCATTGGCTGTTCTGTAATGTTACCTGATATGTTACCCGGATTCGCCTCCCTGATGAATATACTGTTTTCGCAGCGGAGCTCCATGCGATCCTGAAGGCAATAGAGTGGATGGATCATGTTCGGGGCAATCGATTTCTCCTCTGCTCTGATTCTCTTAGTGCCTTACAATCACTGCAGAATCTGTACCCAACTGAGGAGATGGTTCAGCTGATATATGACCAACTGTACTTGCTCCAACGGCAGGGTAAGGAGGTGTCCTTCTGCTGGGTGCCTGGTCATGTAGGAATATGGGCCAATCGGGCTGCCAAGTAGGCCTGCAGAGAGCAGTCAGTCATTTCTGCACTCCACAAGAACTGCGTGGAGTTGTGAGAGGAAGAATTGCTGGCGGTGACTGCCAATAAACTGCTGTTGGTGAAGTCAACAACTCGGCTGTGGTGTTCATCCTGCCGGTTGCTGAGGTGGGAAGAAGTGACCCTCATGCGTCTTCGGATTGGGCACTGTCCTCTCACACGTAGCTTTCTATTACGGGGGGGGGGGGGGGGGGGGGAGGGAGGGGAGGGGAGGGGAGGGGAGGATCCCCCGTTTTGTGATGCTTGTGGTGCGCACATCTCTGTCTGGCACGTTTTAACAGACTGCATTTCATACTGTGATGCAAGGGCAGAAGCACAAGTTGATGGGGATCTGCCCTGTGTTTTAGCTAATGATGAGATGTATGTGTCTAGGATTTTAAAGTTTTGTGAGGTGTCTGGACTCTGGTCTAAACTTCTAGGCTGGAGGTTTTTGTGTCTTGCAAAGTGGCTGGCTCCTCCCTTTTTTCCTTGTGGTCAGCTAGCCACTCCCATCTGCTATATTGTTTTAGGTCCCTCTACCACTTTCTTCCTGTGTTGTCCAAGTTTCACTGCTGACAGCATGCTTCATCCCACACTTCGGTGTGGGTAGGCACATATTTTTCCAAGCTTGTTAACTGTATTTTACGTTCTGTTTTATCTTACTATTCTGAGTATTTTCTTGGCACCCATCTTAATCTGTTACTGGGAGCGGGCGCTGAAGACCTTGCTGTCGTGCACCCAAGCAACCCACTACATACTGTACATACATGCTCTCCTCAGCAGGTATGCATGCCGTTTGTCTGCCGTGCCTGGCTACTCATCCTATGCCTCCTCCTTTGACCGTCAGTATGGTGCATGTCCCTCTTCTCTGTTATCTCCTGGAGTTTGCTTTCGGTTATTGCACCAGCAGATTAACTTAAAACTACCTGCCACTTTTCCTTTGGGTGTGAACCCTTCACCACCTTGGCTTCGTGCAGCGGCTCACGTTCACCTTTTACTTCATTTGATTCATAAGGAGACTACTCCAGACTCGCTCTATCCCCATAAGATTTTTCGATCTTCGTACGGAACATCGCTGTAGTACCTTTTTGAATGCTGATGGCTCTCCGACTGACCATAGTATTGGGTGTGCTTTCGTTATTTCCACAGAGCATTTTTGGTGTCAGCTTTTGGAAGACTGCTCAGTATTTACAGCAGAGCGGTACCCTGTATCAGGCCACATCATACATCCAGTGACACAGGCTGTTCGATTGTGTCATTTGCTGTGACTCTATACCCTCAGAGCCTGTGTGTGATGCACATCATCCATCCCTTAGTGCAGTGGGTCCAGGAAAGCTTTCACTTCCTCACTTTTGATGGGGCCACAGTGATGTTTATGTGGGTTCCTGGTCACATTGGTCTGATGCGAAACGAGGCTGCTGATGCTGCTGCCAAGGTTGCAGTCCTCCTACCTCAGCCAGCTAGTTCTTCCATTCCTTCCGATGATCTGCTTATCGCCATCTGTCAGCAAGTGGTGTCACTTTGGCATCACCACTAGTCTTCCCTTCACACTAATAAGCTGCAGGGAATTAAACCTCTCCCAGTATCTTGGACAACCTTCTTTTGGCCCCCTTGCCATGAGGAGATCATTTTAGCTAAGTTGAGTGTTGGGCACTGTCTTTTTAGCCATCATTTGTTAAGTGGTGTTTCCCACCACTTTCTTAATGCTCATTGTCATCAACGTTTAACTGTTCGGCATTTCCTTATGGGATGCCCTTTTTTAACCACTTAAGTTGTACTGTATGTTTGCTGTCCAATTTATCGGCCATTTTAGTGAACAGTGAGAGAGCTGTTGACCGTGTTTGGCTTTTTATCCGTTGTAGCAGTATGGCGAAAGATATTTAATCTTTAGTTCAGGACCTCCATTGTCTTTATGGCTGTTTCTCCAAGAGAGGCTGTCCGTTGATTGTAGTTGCTTTTAACTCCTTTCTCATCTTTGTGTTCTACTGTTCTGATATGGATGCATATGACCTTAGTTGTTTTAATGTCTTAAAACAAAACAAAACAAAACAATCATTGTTACTCCTCATTGTGATCTAATTGCGTAAGGCACATAATGCACACTTTGCTCATCCTTCTTCCCTTGCTTTCTTAGATTTAGTGCTCTCTACTGGCAGTGATGTCAGCACTTGCAGTAGAGCATCACAGTTCCCTTAAATGGCTTAACATGTCCATCATGAACAATGGGAGTCTTTGTTCGTAATTATAACTTTACATTAATGAGTGACTTCATTTTTATGACCTGCTATGGTCTGTGGCGTCATCAGAAATTTCATTGTTTTGTTCGTAGGTGAGCAGGGATTCATCACTAAGACCCATTGACCAATTCTGAACTGTGGTAATTGGTCTATATGTGATCCTATTTGCTATTGACTCTCTAGTGCATCTGTGTTTGCTTTCTTTACCTTCTTCCAAACATTGTGTAATGTCATTGCAAACTTCATAACTGATTCCCAGTTTTTCCAATTTTAGGCTTAATCACCACAAAAACAGAAGTCAGATTTGTACCACATATTACCTCACATGGTGATAGACCAACACTACACTGGACATCAGAATTGTAAGCTGACATGACATACAGAAGGTAAATGTACCAATCATTGTGATGGAAGTTCACAACAACTACTCAACATCTTACCAACTGTACAGTGAATGTATTCTGTTTTCCTGATAGACTGAGGGAGCCAAGGGCTAGTCCTGAGCTTGTGAGTGCTTAGTAAATGACATAGGTGCTTAATCATACTGGATATAAAATTAGTGCCCTGATTTGTAATTATTGTATCAGGAACACTAAACTTCAGCAACCAGCTTTTCACCATTGTCTTTGCCACTGTACTTGCTTTAAAATGCATACTGTAACAGTTATGAGCTTTCTTCATCTTTGATTCTATGAAACATGCTTTCCATATTTTGGGATGAGGTAGAATGGACCACAACAAGAAAAAATTGTCAGGTAAATGTGGACTCAAAAATGCATATCTTTAATAGCTTTGCTACTGTGAAAGACATCTTTTCTACTGAAGAAGGGTTCATAGCTCTTAAGGTATGCATTTTAGAGTCTATGTTTAGTACACAATTTTTTCTTGGTTTGGTCCATACTACCCCCTACCAAAATATGGAAAGCAAAGAGCTCACGGTAGAAGAGATTTGGTTCACAGTATCGAATATGAGGTGTTCATAGCTCTTACGACATGCTTTTTGGAGTCCATCTTTACCAGATTTTTTCGCTTCGAATGATCGTTCCTGTAATATCCTTGAATATAGACCATTCTTAATGAAATACCATGTATAAGGTCATATGATAGTCATTAATCATTTCAAGCGCAGTTGGCACCACACTGGGGCTGTATTTCATATTCCTACACAACAGGCCATAGTGCTTTGTGGACTGCAGCTGTGCCCTAAATACTTGAAATCAAATCTTCCTTCTTGGGCTCTCAGAATTCTGTTTTTCTTTCCTGATTGGTATATGCCTTCATAGTTAAATTCACTTGATTTCAGAGCACAATACGTTAACATACTTGGAGCCTCTTGTGGTCCCAGCAATCACTTCAACACACCATGGTCTGTCACAACTTTAAACTTTTTCGTGTACGAATAACAATGGAAATACGTAATAGCATAAATAACAGCCAACATTTCCATCTCTGTGGTTGAATAGTTCAGTTCTACTTATTCATCTGTATCAATGTACTGTATATTCTGTCAGGTGTTCCTTGCCATCTACATCCTAACTGGGAATATATTCAATCACCTGACTGTTCATGTCTATTTATTTTATTTATTTATTTATTTACAATACAGGTTCTGTAGGACCAAATTGGGGAGCAAATCTCCAAGGTCATGGAACGTGTCAGTACATGAAATTAAAACATAAAAGTTATAACAGATAAAAGTAAATGTTTATGAACCCGAAAGTCAGTCAGTCCATAAGTTTAAGTAAATGCAATCAACCATACAAAAAGTATCAACTTAACTTTTCAAGGAACTCCTTGACAGAATAGGAGTAAGTTATGAGGAAACTCTTCGGTTTCGATTTGAAAGAGTTTTGAATTTTTGTGGTAGCTTATTGAAAATGGATGCAGCAGTATACTGCACACCCTTCTGCACAACAGTTATGGAAGTCTGATCCAAATGCAGGTTTGATTTCTGGCAAGTATTAACTGAGTGAAAGCTATTTATTCTTGGGAATAAGCTAATATTGTTAACAAGAAATGACTTTAAGGAATATATGTATTGAGAGGCCAATGTCAAAATACCCAGACTCGTGAACAGGGTTCGACAAGAGGTTCATGAACCTACACCACTTATTGCCTGAACTGCCTCTTTCTGAGCCAAAAATATCGTTTTAGAGTGGGATGAGTTACCCCAAAATATAATACCATATGATATAAGCGAATGAAAATAAGCAAAGTAGGCTAATTTTCATGTCGAATGATCACTCACTTCAGATATCATTCGAATAGTAAAAGTGGCAGCACAAAGTCTTTGAACAAGATCCTGAACTTGGCTTTTCCACAACAGTTTACTATCTATCTGAACACCTAGAAATTTGAACTTTACAGTTTCACTAATCATATGCCCATTCTTTGCAATTAAAACATCAGGTTTTGTTGAATTGTGTGCTAGAAACTAAACACTTAGTCTTACTGTGATTTAGCGTTAGTTTATTTTCTACAAGCCACAAACTTAGGTCATGAACTGCACTATTTGAATCCCAGCCAATGTTGCACACAACATCCTTTACCACCAAGATATTCATCATACAGAAATATTCTGTAAGGATATCTGGTGGTCATCCTCAAACTTCATGAAGGCAATTGTTTAAAAATTTAGGCATCCTAACAACCTCTCTTATGAAGTTTGTTGTGAGGCATCAGGCACAATTTAAAAATAGTAGTATTGTTTGTAAGTCTAACACTTGGAACAAAAATTGCCTCCACTATTCACAACTTAACTTACTCAGCTGTAAAAATATTTGAAAATATCACCTACAAATTAAGGGTGCAGGCACATAATAAAAGTTTTAAAAACAACTGAAATAATTTCTGTTTGACAACTCCTCCTACTCAATGGATTAATTTATATAAAGTTAGTATCTGTATGTTGTTGGGTTCTACTTACCTAATTTTGTTCTAGACTAACACAGCAATATATTCAGTAATCTTACTTCTACCAGACTTGATCATGTCCGTGTAATTTTTTTTTTTAAATAAAAAGTCTTGATCATTTAAAATGAAGCAGATTTTAGCCACCAAATATTAAAATGAAGATGTAACTTGATACATTGTTAATGAAATGAGCATATAGTCTCTAGTATCTATCTTGGAATAACTAAAAACCTGTAACTTTGACTACTTCCAGAATTCACTGAACATACACTCACTCGAACAGAAACAACTACTGAAATTCACCAAAACAGGTAAAACAGGTAAGCAAGTTCCCAAAATGTCTCCTTAATACCTTGGTATGACAAACTGTAAGATGTAAACAAACTCTAGTCAACACATATCTGTCAGATTTAAAGCTCTCGTGCTTTCTTTAGTACTGCTCATGCTCATGCTTATGCTCGCTTTACCAATAATACCACAACAATGATAAGGAAACAGATCAGCCACTCACATTAGTATGGGGTTTATATTGTTTTCTAGATCTTTCCACCATGTTGGGATTCAGGTGACGCCATCAACTCCATTAAAAAATTTAGGACACTTGTGGATCTCCACTGCTTTCTTGATAAATGAATCCCAGTAACACAAGGTGTGTGCCAGGATTTCAGTGTTGTCAAATAATAATTTGTGTGTGTTGGTAACACCATGCTTTGCAATGAATGGTTTCTCACAACGTCTTAGTTATACATTTTGGAGTGTTTCTTGCACTGTTCATTAATAATGTGATTACACTGTTGTAATAATTCACTCCAAACTCACATGATATATTGTAAACCACATGCCTCAAAGACCTAGGACATCTTACTAGGTACAATCCATATTTTTAGAAACTGGATTAAAGATGGGTTATTTTTAAGTATAGTTTTCACTTCACCTCTCACTTCGGTGAGATGGCTTTACATTCCAGACTTAGGACTTTGTCAATCTCAGTTTATAAGATACACATCAAATTAATTTGGTAAAGATTTCAATATTATATTTTTGACTAATTTACAGCAAAAATAACATTAATAAACTTCCAATCTGATAAAGATGTCACACTTTGCAACTAGAGCGTGGGGAAATAGTCGCAGGATCATACGTATTGTTTTCAATAGCTTGTCTTCAAATTGAGAAGCACATTGTGATCAAATTTAGTAATGGCCTGTCAGATAATGATGCACAAAAATCAACATTCAAATTAATTTTATTTACATGTCAAGTTCCATAGGACCAAACTGAGGAGAAAATCTCCCAGGTCATGGAACATGTCAGTACATGAAATTACAACATAAAAGTAATAATAGATAAAAATAAAATGTATATGAACCCAAAAAAAGTCAATCCATAAATTTAAGTAAATGCAATCTACAATACAACAAGAACTTACCCCAAAATATACCACCATATGATACAAGCGAATGAAAATAAGCAAAGTAGACTAATTTTTGTGTCGAATGATCGCTCACTTCAGATATTGTTCCAATAGTAAAAATGGCAGCATTAAGTCTTTGAACAAGATCCTAAATGTGGGCTTCCCATGACAGTTTACTATCTATCTGAGCACCTAGGAATTTTAACTGTTCAGTTTCACTAAATATGCCCACTCTGTGAAATTAAAATGTCAGGTTTTGTTGAATTGTGTGTTAGAAACTGTAAAAACTGAGTCTTACTGTGATTTGGAGTTAATTTATTTTCTACAAACCATGAACTTAGGTCAATGTTGGACACAACATCCTTTACTTCCAAGCTAGCGTCATCAGCAAACAGAAATATTTTAGAGTTACCCATAATACTAAACGGCATATCATTTATATAAATAAGGAACAGGAGTGGCACCAACACTGATCCCTGGGTCTGCCCCCACTTGACTGTACCCCACTGAGACCCCCACATCACAGCCATTCTCAACATTGTGAATAATAACCTCTTGCTGTCTGTTGCTAAAATAAGAGGTGAACCAATTGTGAGCTACTCCCCGTATTCCGTAATGGTCCAACTTCTGGAGCAGTATTTTGTGATCTACACAATCAAATGCCTTAGTTAATTTAAAATACATGCCTACTACAGTAGTACAAGTTTATATGCCAGCTAGCTCTGCAGATGACGAAGAAATTTAAGAAATGTATTACAAAATAAAAGAAATTATTCAGATAGTGAAGGGAGACGAAAATTTAATAGTCATGGGTGACTGGAATTCGGTAGTAGGAAAAGGGAGAGAAGGAAACGTAGTAGGTAAACATGGATTGGTGCTAAGAAATGAAAGAGGAAGCCGCCTGGTAGAATTTTGCACAGAGCACAACTTAATCATAGCTAACACTTGGTTCAAGAATCATAAAAGAAGGTTGTATACATGGAAGCAGCCTGGAGAAACTGACAGATTTTAGATAGATTATATAATGGTAAGACAGAGATTTAGGAACCAGGTTTTAAATTGTAAGACATTTCCAGGGGCAGATGTGGGCTCTGACCACAATCTATTGGTTATGAACTGTAGATTAAAACTGAAGAAACTGCAAAAAGTTGAGAATTTAAGGAGATGGGACCTGGATAAACTGACTAAACCAGAGGTTGCACAGAGTTTCAGGGAGAGCGTAAGAGAACAAATGGTAGGAATGGGGGAAAGAAATACAGTAGAAGAAGAATGGGTAGCTTTGAGGGATGAAGTAGTGAAGGCAGCAAAGGATCAAGTAGGTAAAAAGACGAGGGCTAGTAGAAATCCTTGGGTAACAGAAGAAATATTGAATTTAATTGATGAAAGGAGAAAATATAAAAATGCAGTAAATGAAGCAGGCAAAAAGGAATACAAACGTCTCAAAAATGAGATCGACAGGAAGTGCAAAATGGCTAAGCAGGGATGGCTAGAGGACAAATGTAAGGATGTAGAGGCTTATCTCACTAGGGGTAAGATAGATACTGCCTACAGGAAAATTAAAGAGACCTTCGGAGAAAAGAGAACCGCTTGTATGAATATCAGCAGCTCAGATCGAAACACAGTTATAAGCAAAGAAGGGAAAGCAGAAAGGTGGAAGGAGTATATGGAGGGTCTATACAAGGGCGATGTGCTTGAGGACAATATTATGGAAATGGAAGAGGATGAAAATGAAGATGAAATGGGAGATACGATACTGCGTGAAGAGTTTAACACAGCACTGAAAGACCTGAGTCGAAACAAGGCCCCGGGAGTAGACAACATTCCATTAGAACTACTGACGGCCTTGGGAGAGCCAGTCCTGACAAAACTCTACCATCTGGTGAGGAAGATGCATGAGACAGGCGAAATACCCTCAGACTTCAAGAAGAATATAATAATTCCAATCCCAAAGAAAGCAGGTGTTAACAGATGTGAAAATTACCGAACTATCAGTTTAATAAGTCACGGTTGCAAAATACTAATGCGAATTCTTTACAGACGAATGAAAAAACTAGTAGAAGCCAACCTAGGGGAAGATCAGTTTGGATTCTGTAGAAATATTGGAACACGTGAGGCAATACTGACCCTACGACTTATCTTAAAAGAAAGATTAAGGAAAGGCAAACGTACGTTTCTATCATTTGTAGACTTAGAGAAAGCTTTTGACAATGTTGACTGGAATACTCTCTTTCAAATTCTAAAGGTGGCGGGGGTAAAATATAGGGAGCGAAAGGTTATTTACAATTTGTACAGAAACCAGATGGCAGTTATAAGAGTCGAGGGGCATGAAAGGGAAGCAGTGGTTGGGAAAGGAGTGAGACAGGGTTGTAGCCTCTCCCCGATGTTATTCAATCTGTATATTGAGGAAGCAATGAAGGAAACAAAAGAAAAATTTGGAGTAGGTATTAAAATCCATGGAGAAGTAATAAAAACTTTGAGGTTCGCCGATGACATTGTAATTCTGTCACAGACAGCAAAGGACTTGGAAGAGCAGTTGAACGGAATGGATAGTGTCTTGAAAGGAGGATATAAGATGAATATCAACAAAAGCAAAATGAGGATAATGGAATGTAGTCGAATTAAGTCGGGTGATGCTGAGGGTATTAGATTAGGAAATGACACTTAAAGTAGTAAAGGAGTTTTGCTATTTGGGGAGCAAAATAACTGATGATGGTCGAAGTAGAGAGGATATGAAATGTAGACTGGCAATGGCAAGGAAAGCATTTCTGAAGAAGAGAACTTTGTTAACATCGAGTATAGATTTAAGTGTCAGGAAGTCGTTTCTGAAAGTATTTGTGTGGAGTGTAGCCATGTAAGGAAGTGAAACATGGACGATAAATAGTTTGGACAAGAAGAGAACAGAAGCTTTCGAAATGTGGTGCTACAGAAGAATGCTTATGGTTAGATGGGTAGATCACATAACTAATGAGGAGGTGTTGAATAGGATTGGGGAGAAGAGAAGTTTGTGGCACAACTTAACTAGAAGAAGGGATCGGTTGATAGGACATGTTCTTAGGCATCAAGGGATCACCAATTTAGTATTGGAGGGCAGCGTGGAGGGTAAAAATCGTAGAGGGAGACCAAGAGATGAATACACTAAGCAGATTGACAAGGATGTAGGTTGCAGTAGGTACTGGGAGATGAAGAAGCTTGCACAGGATAGAGTAGCACGGAGAGCTGCATCAAACCAGTCTCAGGACTGAAGACCACAACAACAAGAAGCAACTTCCCCACCCCACAAAGAACTCCTTGAAAAACAGCCAGCTAATCTGTATCCTGGTAAAGGAAGCCCCTGAATTGTCAAATTATTTTGTGGTACTCCAATATACCAATAATTCCAGAATCACATCTGTAAGCAGTTCACTAACTTTATCTCTAATACCTTTTATATTTTGATGAAATATGCTAATTCCTTCTCTTCTTGGAAACATGACTTCCTCTGAATATAAGCCTTTAGTTAGAGGGACTTCCTTTTAGCAGGTATACATATCAGCTGTCTTCACTCTAAAATAGGTGCAGCTTCAACATCAACTACTACAGGAATTTTTCCATGAGTGATCCTACCAACACCCACTACACTGTCGTCTATAAGCTTTGCTAGCTTCCCCTTCCCATACCTTCTGAGGTGGAGGCCATGCCTAGTGAAACATGACAGAATAAATTGTCCCTCATAGTTTGGGAATATCAGTACCTGGTTTGTTGTCAATGCTCCCTTCAATTTTTCAAATGCTGTCTAAAAGTTGACTATGGAAATTCCACACCTTTTTTCAACAAATGATTCAATAGCTTAGCAATTTCGGCAAACTCTTCAATGAATTCCCATTATTAATTACAGAACCATAAAAATGATTGAAACTGCTATGTAGTTTGTGGTGGTAAGAAAACACATTCTGCAGAAGTTAGGTGTGCGTCAATATTCACATCTTCTTCTCATTACAGTGTGTTAACTGTGCTGGATTTAGCCTCTTAAAGAATTCCTCTGACCATTGCATGTGCTCTTCCATATCCTTAGAAAATGCAGTTATGTTGTTGAGATAAAAAACAGTCTTGATTTTAATCCTCTGAGCACTCCATCGGATACTAATAGCCTCCGAGATAGCTGGCACATCCTTCAGACCAAATGGCAGCCTAAAATATTGATAGTGACTCCAAGGGACAGTAAATGTGGTCTTTGGCCGCCCTTCCAGAACCACTTCCAACAGTGATAACCACTCCTCATACACATTGTGAAGTATTTACATTGACTTAAGTTCTCTCTAATCTCCATTATATTTAGTACAGGATGTCTGTCCATCACCGCTCATGCAGCAAAATCTATGCTTTTTTGTTCCATTCTATGATTTTTTCAGGACTATTACAATGGTAGCTGCCCATGGACTGTAACTTGATTCAGTATTGCCCTCAGCCAGCAGTTGATCAATAAATTCTTCCAGTATAGGTTATAGGTGCCTAGGTATCCTGTACGGCTTCTTATACACTAGAGCATTGTTAACCGTTGGTATGGTATGGCGAGTTACCAGTATTGCAGGTAATGATTGACTGGGATTGAACAGGTTGACAAATCATATTAACAAGTCTTTCATTGTTGACTTATCTCTTCCCTCCAAATTGTTTTACCTTCTCGCATAATGCAATTGTGTTGATGGTCTGGTTGTGGCAAAGGTCCTCACACGACCTACCCAGATTATACTCGTCCATGATCTCGAAGTTTGCAATCTATAAGCTTAACTTATCAGAGCTAAAATCATCCACACTTTCCAAAACCATACAATCCCCATCTATTTCCTTCACATGTACCAGGCTTCAGTGCACAATATAGTGCAACATGTCCATCTTGTTATTGCATTCCAGTACCTCTGCAACACGCATCATCTGAAGGTCAGTACCCACCCACATTTGTAACACTGAAGTTTTCTGCATTGCTTTTTAACATGGTCCATATGTCCACAGCTGTAGCATTTCACCTTTGTGTGGAAAAAGAAACACACAACCCTTATCTTGTCCTCAGGCCACAATATTGATCTCTTCCACTTGCTTAGCAGCCATAATGGTGGCAGCAAAATCCTTCGAGTTTTCCATTGTCGCTCTCCTTGACATGTCTGCTGGAAGTCCTCTTAAAAACACATCTGATTCCTGTTCTCCTCTTCTTGTGGAGTAATTCTGTTTGCTTCTACTTTCTGTGTAAGCTCGTACAAGTTAGCATTGATTTTCCTAATTCTGCCTATGAATGCCTCTACCAACTCACTTCACTTTTGAGACAACCCATTAAGCTGTTCTCTAAAAAAGCCTTGCAGTATTCTGCTTGCGATAACGTGGTTAGTGGGCCTTCTTAAGCTGCTTAAATGTCTGTGCTTTATCCAGCACTTGATGGTACTGATGTATGCTGCTTGCATCACAACCAACTGTAATTTAGACACATCCAAGGATGTCTTGTCTGACCAACTGCCCAACCTAGCGGCAGCTTCCAGGTCATCACTGAACATTGAGACATCCTCGGTTGCCCTATCCGAAAAAGGAGTTGCTAGATTAGCTGTGACAGGATCCAGAGAAGGGATAGGTGAACTAACCAAAGCTTTTGCTTCCATTACATCCACTTGTTTATGCTCATTCTCGCTATTAAAAGTCTCCCTCTCTTTGCAAAGCTTCATTTATCTCCTTTAGCTCGGCAAACTGCCTTGCCAAGAGTTCATCCATTTCCTGGATTGTCATTGTTTCTGTTTTTGGCATTTGTGCAAACTCTTAACACACCACTCTAATGAAAGCATCAACCACAATACACACAGGCACGGTTACAAGAACAAACTACACTATTCCTTATGAAGGATAATAGCCCAGTGTTGTTCAGAACACTGATGCACTTTGTGGCCATTGCTTCGCCTTGTGCTGCACACAGCTGGCACCACTCACATGCATAGGAAGTCATTCCCAGCCAAATTACAATACTGGCACCTCACTGGTTGTAAGTAACATTCCTTATAATTACCCCTATACAACAGAATCCCAATCCCTGAAAAGGCAGCAGGTCATAGTTATCGGGCAGTGCCATTGGCTGGTGATGACTTCATTCATTTCTGGTTGTTTGGTTTAGTTGGCTCCGGAAGTAACAGTTTAGAATCGCAGACAGTCTAGTACCGGCTGTACAGCTGTTCTACATTCTGAGGCTCTGTCTCTTTTGCATTTTATGCTAAGGAAAATTCAGTAACAGGGTGTAATTTTTCAGAACTGTAAAATGCAGATATTTGGTTATGTTATCTATGTAAACCAAAGTGTGTTTGCAGAGACTGTGGTAGATGTTATAGATCTTGATAATGATCTTAAACCTACATAGATGTGTGAAAAAATACTAATATAATTTAGGTGCAAATCCCCATGTCCTGTATGGGCATCCATTGTTCAGTGTGTTTATGGTGGTGAGGTATGTGGATGCTTCAGACTTTTATTGAGAGAGAGAGAGAGAGAGAGAGAGAGAGAGAGAGAGAGAGAGAGCTGCAAAAAGGGACATAATTGAAATGTAATCATCAAATGATTCTCTTAAATTTTTTCAAATTGAGTTGATATAACAAACCAAAATCTGAACTCACTTTCAAGATGAGTGAGGTTCAAATCTCCACCTGGCCATTTTAATTTAAGTTTTCTGTGATTTCCTCTTCTCACTTCAAAGAAATGCAATAATAATTTGATTCCAGTGCCATTTCCTTCACATCTCCTCATGAGCTAATGTTCTGTTCCTAATGTTCTGGGTTGACAAAATGTTAATCTTTTATATTTCTTCCTTTTTATCTGATAAAATAAAGAAACCACATACAGAAATATGTGCATGTGTTATTCAGTTGTTTCTGCTTGGACTGTGTTATAATGAAATATGTTGTTTTAATGGTGACAGCATCTTTCAAGAACCTAGAGGACAGATGTCATGTGAGAAAATTTATGTATTCTTCTTGTTATTTTGTGTAATCCTTAATTTGGATGGTAGGATGTGGAATCAAACCTGTATACTCCCATATATAAATTAGTCAGTTCTTGTAAATAATTACTGGGTTTAATTTTTTGTGTTTTTTTTTAATCCAGAAATTGAGTAATCGTTGTTTAGTATAACATTGTTTGTAATTATATAATTTGTATTTATAAATAATGTATGAGTAATGATTACATACCTCCTGCAGGATGTGCCTCGTTTATCGCCTGGGGGGAGCTACAATGGATGTTACAGTTGTATTGTGCTGTGCAGGAATGTACACAGTGAAAGGCCATGTGTATAAAGCAAACTTCGGAGGGGACAAGTTCACAGAAATACTTGCCAACTTCCTCGCCGAAGTATTTCACCAGTGAGTTCAATTGGTCTCTGTTATTACAAGATGTCTCTCTTCTTGACACTGTGTTATTGTAATATTGTTGATAATTACCCTATGTATGATTTGTGATCAAAAAGTAATGGAAATTTTTATTTTCCTAAAGAATCTTTGTTTATTCATAATCATCAGCCTTTTCCGCTTCAAAGTAATCCCCCTCAGATATGATACACTTACGCCAGCACTTTTTCCAATCTTGGAAGTGCTTCTGAAATTCACTTTTCGTTATGATGTTCAGCTCCTTCAGTGATTCTGTTTTTATCTCATCAGGGGTGGCAAAACAACGTTCTCTCATTGTTTTCATCGACCTCAGGTATAGGAAGAAGTTGCATTTGGCCATGTTTGGTGAGTATGGTGGCTGAGGCGACATAACGTTTTTGGCTTTTGCCAAAAAATCGTGATCAAGCATTGAGATGTGAACGGGAGCATTATCGTGGTGCAATTTCCACGAGTAGTTTGCCACAGTTCTGGCAGGTTTTTTTTAGGACTGCTTCATGCAAACAGCACTTAACTTACAGGTAGTGTTCCTTATTGACTGTACAACCATAAGACAAGAACTCTTGATGCACTATCTAATTGTCATTGAAGAAAACAGTGAGAAGAACCTTGGCATGTGATCGAATTTGTTGAATTTTTTTCAGTCCTGGCTCTTCAGGCAGTTTCCATTGGGATGATTGGGTCTTGGTGTTGGTGTCATACCCGTATACCCATGTTTTGTCACCTGTTTTAATCTTATTTAGAAGTTCTGGATTGTTGTCAACTTTGTTCAGCATTTCCTGAGTGGAGTCTAGGTGGCGACGTTTTTGGTCAAACTTCCATGATTTTGGAGCAAACTTTGCTGCTGGTTCACGTTTAATTCCCAAAACACCCACAAAAAAAAAACTTGGCATGAGCCAAAGGATACGCTGACATCATCAGCAACGTCTCTGATGGTGATTTGGTGGTTTTCCAGAGCCATTTTCTTTACTACTTCCACTTTATAAGTAATGATGTGCTAGGGCATCCAGAACGGTTACTGTCTTTGTCTTCTCAACCCTCTTTGGAATGTTCATACCCCTCATAAATTCTTGTCTTACTCATAGTAGACTTGCCAAAAGCCACAGTCAGTATTTCAAATGTTGTGCTACACTTTATTCAATTTTTCAAGCAAAATTTAGTGCAACAATGTGGGGAAAACATAGATTGCTACTTACTGTAAAGATAACACACTAAATTGGAGACAGGCACAGTTAAAAGACTCAAATAAGCTTTTAGCAATGGCCTTCATTGGAAAAATAGAAACACACACCATTCATTCACGCAAGCAAGCACACCTCACGCACACATGACCACCAACTCCAGCATCTTAGGTCTGACCCCAGCTGCCGGAGTTGGCGGTCAGTAGTTCATGAGGTGTGCTTGCTTGTGTGAATGAATGGAGTGTGTGTCTCTTTTTGCAATGAAGGCTGTTGCTGAAAGCGTATTTGTAAGCATCTTTTAATTGTGCCTGTCTGCAACTAACAGTAAGTAGCAGTCTATCTTTTCCTATGTTGGATATTCCTGCCTGGAGTTTCCATTGTTTAAAATTTAGTGTAAATTCTTTGATCCACCTTTTTCGAAAGTAAAACATTTTCCAGGGACTCTGAAAACACGTATAACCTTTTCGACTGTGAACAATAAAATAAATATTTAAAACAGCTGAAAATCCCAAACATATATCAGGAACATGTGTATCAAAAAGAGAAAAAAAGGAAAGAAATTGAAGATCAGATGTATGAAGCCCACGAAATAAAAAAATTCCCATTACTTTTTTTATCACACTTTGTATTATGTGTAGTGATGATTGTTGTCCCGCTCCTAGTAGTTGGTCATTTTGACAATATGTGCAAAATGCACCTGTCTCCTTTGAAAATATAATATTTTACTGTTAATTCTTTTCCAAACACTACAGAAGACTGCCAGTGGTGTATGAAATACAGTAATATTGTTGTTGTTGTTGTGGTCTTCAGTCCTGAGACTGGTTTGATGCAGCTCTCCATGCTACTCTATCCTGTGCAAGCTTCTTCATCTCCCAGTACCTACTGCAGCCTACATCCTTCTGAATCTGTTTAGTGTATTCATCTCTTGGTCTCCCTCTACGATTTTTACCCTCCACACTGCCCTCCAATACTAAATTGGTGATCCCTCGATGTCTCAGAACATGTCCTACCAATCTATCCCTTCTTCTAGTCAAGTTGTGCCACAAGCTCCTCTTCTCCCCAATTCTATTCAATACCTCCTCATTAGATATGTGATCTACCCATCTAATCTTCAGTATTCTTCTGTAGCACCACATTTCGAAAGCTTCTATTCTCTTCTTGTCTGAACTATTTATCGTCCACGTTTCACTTCCATACATGGCTACACTCCACACAGTAATATTAAGAACAGTAAATTGTCTTGGGTTTATTAATGAGTTTTCAGTGATGGTGAAAAATATAAATTGCCTTGAAATAGAATACATGTATGATGCAATTTGAAACAGTATTGAGATGTATTCATAGTCTTATGTTTGTTGTGTAAACTGTGTTACTAAACATCTAACCCACTATTTGGCATATGGTTCATGATTCCAGTTACAGATTGCCTATCTGATGGCTTCCAAGGGCAACAAAAATTTGACTTTCAGTATTTCATTTAATTATTGGCCAAATTTAAAACATTAAAATTCTGTCATAATTTACTCATTAAGAGGTATAAATCTTATGTTAAAAGTCGGGCACAGTAATAAAAGTCTTATAGTTAGAAATGATGTACGTATCTTGAGGCAGCGTAACTCAGGGCGTGCAAGTTGTCCAGGCTATATTCACCCAGAATTTGAGAATGAGAGCACTTAGCAACTTTCAACTAACTTTACACGTAATTTCAAATCTTTTCTAAACTTTTCTCACTTACATGTTTAATGTCAAATATATTTAACACATTAACTCGTTTGTAGAGTAATCATACAGTCTGAAACTGTTTTATACATGAGTGTTAGATTCTTTAAAGAATCTTCATTGAGGTTTACTGTTAATTACTAGGATGTGATCAGAAAATTGGCTATAGCAGTTGTCAATGCTAGTATTGCAAACCCATGCAAGGTTGCATTTATATGGTGAAATGTATTATAATGTGAGATAATGTAATGGAGAAAAACTGTGTAGCTTTAATACAGGGTGTACATAAAGTCCGGGAACACTTTCAATTATTTATTGCGTAAGAACCAAACATTGTACAGATATCATACATGTCGTCTTGAAGAGAAACCCTGTAGGTTTTTGTCCATGTATACCATGTAGTTTGGTAATTTGCCGATAGTCAGGGCTAGTCGCAAACGTGGCAGGTTTTCTGTGTGTTGGAGTTCGACAAAAACGAGTGTACTACAGCTGTTCAATGGATGCTTAAAACCAAGTATGGTAAGAAGCCACCAACAAGGAACGCCATTTAGCACTGGTACAAAAAATTCATTAGGATGGGTTGCTTGTGCCCAGATAAGAGAAGCATGTATGAGAGACTGGGAAGGCAATTTAATCAACCAAGATAGCATAACTCTTGTTACAGATCCTTACCATTTTGAAATGATGGGAAATATTAGCTCAGAAAATAACTGGATATGTAACCAAATATTTGCTAAGTAAATGTTGATAAATATAAATTTAAAGATAGAAGGAACCAGGGCATAAACAGTGGAATTACATCTTGATAGCAAAACGGACAGTGTGTGACATAAATTTGAGCCCTGTGCATGATTACCCGTAAACACTATTTCTAAGTTTTTCTTTGGTTTCCTTCACTGCTTGCTCATTGTACCAGTTGAATAACACCAAGGATAGGCTAGAGCCCTGTCTCTTTCCCTTCTCAATCACTTCTTCCCTTTCATGCCCTTCAACCCTTATAATTGCTATTAATCTTTCCTGGTGTTGGCTTCTACCAGTTTTTCCCTTTTGTAAATAATTTCAGTATTTTGCAACCGTGAATTACTGTACTGATATTTTGGTAATAGTCACTCCTGTCAGCAACTGCTTCCTTTGGAATTGGAATTATTCTTCTTGAAGTTTGAAGGTATTTTGCCTGTTGTCTCATATATTTTGCACACCAGGGTGCATAGTTTTGTCATGACTGGTTCTCAAAAGGACATCAGCAGATGTTACTGATAAAAATGTACCTCAGGGGCCTTGTTTTGGCATAGATCTTTTGGTCCTAGGTCAAATTACCCTTGCAGTATCGTAGCTCCCATCTCATCTTCATCTACTTCCTTTTCCCCTTTCTATAATACTGCCTGCAACTTAATTTCCCTTGTATAGCTCATCTATATATTTCTTCCACATTTCTGCTTTCCCCCGTTTGCTTGGTACTGGTTCTCCATCTAAGCTCATGATATTCATACAGCTGCTTCTCTTTTTTTCCAAATCCCTCTTAATTTACCCGTAGGCAGTATCATTCCCTTGCAAACATTTGCTCATGTCCTGGTGGAATGTCCGCCTTATAAAAATATCGTAATCTAGTCAGTTACTTTATATTTTAAGATTAAAAAAGAAATATTTATAGATTTTTAATGAATTCTTCTACCAGATTCTGCAAATGCTTTAAAATTTTCAGTTAAATTTACCCCAAAAATTTTAATCTTAGGATTAGATGTCACTTTCCCAGTGAATGTCATACTAAATATTTTCAGGTTTAGGTCCATACTTGCACATCAGTAACTATTTAAGTAGTATGTTGTAAATAAAAATCTTGATGAAATTTCCATTTCTTAAATTATTTTTACGGCGGGCTTAAAGTAGCACTCATTGATAGCCCACATTACTGAAAGTGCGTTGATATTACTAAGAGTTTGGTAAAAGATATTTTTAGGTTCTGGACCCTACTTACATATTAGTATGTATTTAAAAAAGTATGTTGTTGATGCAAGTAAAGAACAAATAATGAATATTTTTGTTTAAAAAAATTTTTTTAGGGCAACTGTCGCGAAAAATGTGTTGGTATTGCTAGAATTAAACAAATATCTTCAAGATGATCATGAGTGAACATTACATAATATTCTGGGCCCACATTTTTGAGCAACGAAGACTTACAAAAGAAAGATGAGTTACCCTAGGACATTATTCCATATGACATTATTGAATTAAAGTATGCAAAATATGTCACCTTACTGATTTGTCTCCCCAAGGTTTACAATGATTCTAAGTGCAAATGCAGCTGAACTAAGCTGTTTTAAGAGTTCCAAAATTAAATCCCTGGAATATATTGCTAGACTTACTAAGTACAACATTCTGCAGTCTTTTGTGTAGCTATGGCATTGATTGGTTGGTTATACCATCAATCCCACCAAACTTCAATTTATCTAAGAGAATGCTGCGATTCACATAATCGGATGCCTTAGATAAGTTGCAGAAAATACCAGATGGCGCTATTTTATTATTTAGTGCTCGTAAAATTTGGCAAGGGAATATGTAAATGGAATTCTCAGTAGAGCAACTCTTCTGAAACCCAAACTGTGGTTCGTTGAGGATATCAGTGCTGCTAAGGTGAGATAATATTCTAGAATACATCACTTTCTCAAACATTTTGGAAAATGGTGTCAGCAGTGAAGCTGGTCAGTAGTTATTGAACTGACATCTCTTTTTATCACCTTTCTTAAAGAGAGGTTTGACAACAGAATATTTCAGCCTCTTTGGAAAAATGAGTTATGTTAGTGATACATCACATATTTCAGATAAGACCATGCTTTTTATATTGGAACAAAACTTTATAATATTGTATTGGAAACACTATCTAAACCAGATGAGCTTTTATTTTCAAGAGTATGGATAATTTTCTGAATTTCAGAAGGAGAAGTTGGTAATACATTCATATGATTGAATTTTATGAGAGTTTCAACACACTGCTGTGATTTTCCCCTTTAACTGTTTGTCCCTATACTTTCTACCAGTTATTAAATGTACTTACTACCCGTGACTCATCATTACATCACTGCCATTCAGTTCAGTAGTGGTGATATCCTGTGCCTCGTTGTCCTGTCTCTCGTTTCACTGCATTCCATAAAGCCCCAAGTCTGTTGTCAGAATTACTGATTTCTGACGTGATGTGAAGGTTTCTTGAATTTTTAATAATTTTTCTTAGTAATTTTGAGTAGTTTTGTTGTGTGCAACTACAGCTGGATCAATACTTGTTCTTGCTAATAGGTACATTTTCCTTTTCCTTGAAGATGATATTTTAATCGCTGTAGTGATCCATGGTTTTCATATGGCCATTTAATATTCTTTCTAATTAGCATATATGGAAAGGTATTTTCAAATAATTAAATGAATTTATCATGGAATAGATAAAATTTAATTTAGCATTTGGTTCAGCATAAATTTCATCTCAGGTTATCTCTTGTAAGCTGTTCTTAAAAACATCTGTTGTGGAGGCATTAATTATTCTGATTTCCACTTAAGTGTATCCATACTGTAAGGCACTAGGTAATTTATCCTAACAAACAGTGCATCATGTTCAGAGAGAGCATTTGTTACTGGGTAAACGGTATTTTTCTGGCTTTGAGCTTTAAAACCAATTAGGGTCCTACAGTCTTTATCCATCTGTGTTGGAAAGTTAATTACTGGAATCAAATTGTGTGATCCAAATAAAGTTCCCTATTTTTCCTATCAGGATCCTTTAGAAAATGTGCATTGAAGTCACCACAGACCATTAACTGCTTGCTGCTGCCTGACAGATAGCACAGTAAGGAATCCAGATTCCTTATAAATAGTTTAAAATTTCCTTGTGGGTATCTATATAATTCACAGATACACTTCTCTGTATGCTGATCACTTCAAAAACTACTTGCCTTAATGTTTTTGAACTTGTGTTCTGTCTTAATATATGTAACAAATCTTCCTTTTCATATATTATTTCTGCATGAGTAAGCTGCTGGAGTTAATGTTTTATACATAATAATAACAAGGAGCATATTAAGAGTATTAGAAAATAATCTTGCTGCATATAATGTTAATTTATAGCAGTGCACTTTAGTAGTATCTTTACACACCTTGTGATCACATGGTTTCTTTGTCAATGAAAGTCTCTCTATTGTATAACAGATTTGTTTTCGTGACCACTCACACCATTAATCCTCACATAAATCCATATTTTATGATTTTAGTCTCATTTTCCATTTCTTAATAGCTGTACTTTATTTACATGTATCATCTTGAACATGCAAATCTGAAGTGTCCTCCAGTTTCCCCCGTTCGTGTTCTGTGAGAGCCTACACTCATCTACTTTGTCTTATTTGTTGCTGACAGCCACCTTTACCTGTGCACTCTAATATGCATAACAAGAAGTTACAAGCAGAGGATTTGAATGTAATTTTTAAAATATTAAATGTAAATCACACCATTTCACATAGTTTTACACTTCCAATTTTTATCTCTCTTATTCCGTCATCATTCTATCATTTACAAAATTCAAACGAATAAAGAAATGTGTTGATGAACTGCTATGATAAAAATGTGTCTTTGCTTACAGTATGAACGTTACAACAGCTACTAGTGATAGTTAGCACTCTAATCGACCTACCGTATGCGGCCGATCATTACATACACTCCCCCCTGCGGGTCCAGGGATTACAATAGGCCCGAGGTATTCCTGTCTGTCCTAAGAGGTGACAAAAACGAGTCTCATACGTTTCGGCCTCTATGGGGTGGTCCCCTGTAGGGTTTGACCTCCATTTTTCAAAATTTTCCCAAAGAGTGAGCGAATTGGGGAAGGGCGCCTTACATGGTTTATCCTGTCCATTGTCTATAGAGATCTTTAGCCCACTTCCTTGCCGTTGCATTGCAGTCCAGCTCATCCTCCATCTCTTGGGCAAGGAACCTTCCTGAATGTGTTTTCCACCATGCACTGTGCAGTGTCGCTTTCTGCACCAACGATGACCATGGACTTATTTTGCACCTCATATCCAGCATGGCAGCCAGTCCGTTGTGGTGGGGCCACCATGTACCCTGTTGGTTGTAGCCCCCTGACAAAACGGGGATGACTCTGCTGATGCCTGCGCTGTTAACTCCCAACATATGCCAAGGATATGCCTGTCACTCTGGGGCATCAGGACTCCCGGCAATGGCCATCGTGCCAGGTGGCCTTTGCTGTGGGTGGGTGGCGCCCGTGGGGAGGGCCCCTGGTCAGAGTGGGTGGCATCGGGGCAGATGATGCGCAATGAAGTGTACCACATCATCACTTGGCGGTGATCAGCCACCAGCAGTCTCTAAGAGTTCCACGTCTCAGTACAATGCAAGAAATTCTGACCCTAAATCATTCCCCTCCCATGGGGGAACGCCAGGCTAAGGATGGCAGCGAACCTTATTCACCCTGGTACCTCGTACGTAAGAGAGCTGATGGGGACTCCTTTGTTTCGATGAAGTCACAGTTTTTTGTAGAGCATTTACAGGACAAGTTTAGTGAGGTGGAGGGCTTGTCCAAAATGCGTTCTGGGTCAGTCTTGATAAAAATAGCATCCTCTGCCCAGTCATGGGCTTTACTCACTTGTAAAAAGTTGGGGGATGTTTCTGTTACCATCACACCACATAAGAGCTTAAATATGGTGCAGGGTCTATATTCCACAGAGGCCTTCTTTTACTGTCTGAAGATGAGCTGTGCGCCAATTTAGAGCAGCGAGGTGTACATTTCGTCCGGCATGTCCTCCGGGGTCTGAGGGATAATCAGGTTGCCACCGGTGCCTTCATCTTGGCCTTCGAGGGTGATACATTGCCTGAGAAGGTCAAGGTGGTGGTCTACCGCTGTGATGTAAAGCCCTATATCCCTGTCCCGATGCGGTGCTGTAAGTGCTGGAAGTTTGGCCATATGTCTTCCCGCTCTACTTCCAACGTCACATGTTGAGATTATGGATGTCCATCACATCCCAATACTCCATGTGCCCAGCCTCCCATCTGTGTCAACTGGGGTGAGCATCATTCACCTTGCTCGCCAGACTGCAGGATTTTACAGAAAGAGAGGAAAATTATGGAATACGAAACCCTGGACTGACTGACCTGGACTGAGGCTAAGAGAAAATATGAGCGCCTACATCCTGTGGCTATGACCACCTCACACGCTGCCGCTATGAGAACAGTTGTAGCTCCATCAGTTCCATGAATTCCACTCGACTCTTGGAACCAGAAGGCTACGTCTGCCCCCTTGGTGGGGGGGGGGGGGGGGCAATTCCCTCCTGTTGCTCCCGCATCGCCTACCTCGGCACTGCCCCACCAACCATCGGGGACACCAGCCCCACTTCTCAGCTGGAGAAGTGTAAGTCTTCTTCGGCTCCTCTCGCCAGGAAGGGATCCCTTGGGTCACTCCCTTCCCAGCTTTCTGCTAGTGGGAAAGATGATGCTGCTAGTGGCCAAAGTGCCCAAAAGTAGCTGGTTGTAGGGTTTCACAATCATCCTGAGTCCCGGAGACTGAATTAGTGAAACCCTCTCAGCCAGAGAGACCCAAGGAGCAGAGAGAAAAGTCCAAAAAGAAGACTTCTATGACCAAGAAAATTGTGGTGGCACCCACACCACCGCTACCTACAAGGTCTGCATCTGGGGATGAGGTGGAGATGCTCGCATCTGCTGAGGACCTACAGTACTGGTCATAAAAATTGCTACACCACGAAGATGACGTGCTACAGACCCGAAATTCAACTGACAGGAAGAAGGTGCTGTGATATGCAAATGATAAGCTTTTCAGAGCATTCACACAAGGTTGGCGCCGGTGGTGACACCTACAACGTGCTGACATGAGGAAAGTTTCCAACCAATTTCTCATACACAAACATCAGTAGACCGGCGTTGCCTGGTGAAACGTTGTTGTGAAGCCTCGTGTAAGGAGGAGAAATGCCTACCATCACTTTTCCGACTTTGATAAAGGTCGGATTGTAGCCTATCGCGCTTGCAGTTTATCGTATTACTACATTGCTGCTCGCGTTGGTCGAGATCCAATGACTGTTTAGCAGAATATGGAATCGGTGGGTTCAGGAGTGTAATACGGAACGCCGTGCTGGATCCCAGTGGCCTCATATCACTAGCAATCGAGAAGACAGGCATCTTATCCGCATGGCAGTAACGGATCATGCAGCCTTGTCTCGATCCCTGAGTCAACGAATGGGGACGTTTGCAAGACAACAACCATCTGCATGAACAGTTCGACGACGTTTGCAGCAGCATGGACTATCAGCTCGGAGACCATGACTGCGGTTACCCTTGACGCTGCATCACAGACTGGAGCGCCTGCGAATGTGTACTCAACGACAAACCTTGGTGCACGAATCGCAAAACATCATTTTATCGAATGAATTCAGGTTCTGTTTACAGCATCATGATGGTTGCATCCGTGTTTGGCGACATCACGCTGAAAGCACATTGGAAGCGTGTATTCGTCATCGCCATACTGTCGTATCACCCGGGGTGATGGTATGGGCTGCCATTGGTTACACGTCTCGGTCACACCTTGTTCGCATTGACGGCACTTTGATCAGTGGACGTTACATCTCAGATGTGTTACGACCCGTGGCTCTATCCTTCATTCGATCCCTGCAAAACCCTACATTTCAGCAGTATAATGCACAACCGCATGTTGCAGGTCCTGTACAGGCCTTTCTGGATACAGAAAATGTTCGACTGCTGCCCTGGCCAGCACATTCTCCAGATCTCTCATCAATTGAAAACGTCTGGTCAATGGTGGCCAAGCAACTGGCTCGTCACAATATACCAGTCACTACTCTTGATGAACTGTGGTATTGTGTTGAAGCTGCATTGGCAGCATGTACCTGTACATGCCATCCAAGCTCTGTTTGACTTAATGCCCAGGCATATCAAGGCCGTTATAACGGCCAGAGGTGATTGTTCTGGGTACTGATTTCCCAGTCTCATGATGTCATCCTTCAGTGGAATCACGATGACTTTTTCCACCGCCTGGCTGAGCTACGGCAACTGTTAAGCTTGACACCTGCTATCTACATTGCACTTCAGGAAACCTGGTTCCCGGCAGTGCGGACCCCATCCCTCCATGGCTATAAGGGATATTACAGGAACCGTAGCAACTATAATAGTGTGTCAGCTGGAGTTTGCATTTATGTCCTAAACTCAGTCTGTAGTGTAACAGTGCCCCTTCAAACCCCTCTTGAAGCAGTGGCCGTCAGCATAAGGGCGACACAGGAAATAACTGTCTGCAATGTATATCTTCCTCCAGATGGTGCAATACCCCTGAATGTATTAGCTGCACTGATTAATCAACTCCCTAAACCTTTCCTACTTTTTGGATATTTTAACACCCATAACCCCTTGTGGGGTGGCACCGTACTTAGTGGACAAGGCAGTGATGTCGAAGCTTTACTGTCTCAGTTCGACCTCTTCCTCGTAAATACTGGGGCCACCACACATTTTATTGTGGCTCATGGTAGTTACTCAGCCATTGATTTATCCATTTGCAGCCCAGGACGTCTCCCATATGTCCACTGGAGAGCACATGACGACCTGTGCAGTTGTGACCACTTCCCCATCTTCCTGTCACTGCCCTGGCATCAGGCCAACGGTCACTTATCAAGATGGGTTTTTAAACAAGGTGGACTGGGAAACTTTCACCTCTGCGGGCACCATTGACTCTCCCCCACAGGGTAACATGGGTGTGATGGTTGAGCAGGTGACTACAACAGTCGTTAATGCAGAGGAAACGCAATCCCTCGCTCTTTTAGATGCCCCCTTGGTGGTTGACAGAAGTCACTGAGGCAATTAAGGAGCATCAGCAAGCTCTACAGCAGCATAAGTGGCACCCTTCCCTGGATCACCTCATAGCCTTTAAGCGGCTCCTTGTCAGCGTTCGCCAGATTATCAAATTACGGATGGAGGAGTGTTGGGAGAGATAAGTCTCATCCATTGGATGCCGTACGTCACTTTCCCAAGTCTGGACGAAGATCAGACGTCTTTTTTGTACCATATCCCAACAGGTGTCCCTGGCATTAACATCAATGGTGTGTTGTCAACCGGCGCTAATGCGATTGCTGAGCACTATGCTTGAGGCTCTGCTTCGGCGATCTAACCCCCCCCCCCCCCCCCCCCTTTTGCACCCTGAAACGGTGGATGGAAAGGAAAGCCCTCTCGTTCGCTACACCCCACAGTGAACCCTATAACGCCCCATTTACATAGTGGGAGCTCCTCAGTGCCCTTGCACATTGCCCTGACACAGCTCCTGGGCCAGATCAGATCCATGGTCAGATGATTAAACATCTCTCATCTGACTACAAGTGACATCTCCTTGTCATCTTCAATCGGATCAGTTGCGTCTCGTCTTTCCATCCCAGTGGTGGGAGAGCACCATCATTCCGATGCTTAAACTCGGTAAAAACCCGCTTGAAGTGGATAGCTATCGGACCATCAGCCTCACCAATGTTCTTTGTAAGCTCCAGGAGTGTATGGTGTGTCTGTGGTTGTGTTGGCTCCTGGAGTCACGTGGTCCACTGACTCCATGCCAGGGCGGCTTCCGCCAGGGTTGCTCTAACACTGATAATCTTGTGTCCCAAGAGTCTGCCATCTGAACAGCCTTTTCCAGATGCCAACACCTAGGTGCCGTCTTGTTTGATTTACAAAAAGCATATGACACCACCTGGCAACATCATATCCTTGCCACATTATACAAGTGTGGTCTCAGAGGCCCACTCCTGTTTTTTTTATCCAAAATTTCCTGTCACTTCATACTTTCCGTGTCTAGGTTGATGCCTCCCATAGTTCGCCCCATTTCCAGGAGAGAGGGGTCCTGCAGGGCTCCGTATTGAGTGTATCTCTATTTTTAGTGGCCATTAATGGTGTAGCAGCAGCTGTAGGGCCATCCGTCCCACTGTCCCTGTATGCAGACGACTTCTGAATTTCACACTGTTCCACCAGTATTGGTGTTGCTGAGTGGTGCCTACAGGGCGCCACCCACAAGGCGCAGTCATGGGCTCTAGCCCACGGTTTCCAGTTTTCGGCCGCAAAGTCGTGTATAATGCACTTCTGTTGGTGTTGTATTGTTCATCTGGAACCAGAGCTTCACCTTAATGTCGATCCACTCACTGTAGTGGAGACATATCGATTCTTAGAACTGTTTTTTGACGCCCGATTGACTTGGCTTTCTCACCTCAGTCACCTTAAGCAGAAATGCTGGCAGCACCTCAATGCCCTTTGCTGCCTGAGCAACACCAATTGGGGTGCAGATCGCTGTGCGCTACTGCAGCTCTACAGAGCCCTTGTTCAATCCCGCCTTGAGTATGGGAGTGTGGTTTATGGTTCGGCTACACCCTCAGCATTGCGTTTGCTCGACCCAGTGCACCACTGTGGCGTTTGCCTAGTGACAGATGCTTTTAGGATGAGTCTGGTGAATAGTGTCCTGGTGGAGGCCGGAGTCCCTCCATTGCAGGTTAGGCGTGCACAGTTGCTCTCCAGTTACATTGCATACGTTTGTAGTTCTCTTGCGCATCTGAATTTCGGTCTCCTTTTCCTGCCCGTGGCGGTTCATCTCCTGCATCGGCGGCCCAGGTCAGGGCTTACACTTGCAGTTCGTGTTCAAACCCTTCTGTCTGAACTTCAGTTGTTGCCTTCACCACCTACACTTGAGGTTCATTCACGAACACCTCAGTCGTGTACATCTAGGCTGCAGCTTCGATTCTCGTCATGTACTGGGGCCATGAAGTGGTTTACACCAATGGCTCGATGGCTAATGGTCATGTTGGCTTTGCCTATGGTCACGGAGGACATATAGAGCAGCATTCCTTGCGTGATGGCTGCAGTGTTTTCACTGCAGAGCTGTCGGCCATATCTCGTACTCTTGAGCACATCCACTCATGCCCAAGTGAGTCATTTATCCTGTGTACTGATTCCTTGAGCAGCCTACAAGCTACTGACCAGTGCTACCCTCATCATCCTATGGTAGCGACCATCCAGGAGTCCGTCTATGCCCTGGAATGGTCCAGTCATTCAGTGGTGTTTGTCCGGACCCCAGGTAAAGTAGGAATCCCAGGCAATGAATTTGCCGACAGGTTGGCTAAACGGGCTATGCAGAAACCGCTTATGGAGATTGGCTTCTCTGAAACTGACCTGAGCTCAGTATTACGCCGCAAGGTTTTGTGGCTTTGGGAGACAGAATGGCATAACCTCAGTACGCACAGCAAGCTGCGTGCCCTTGAGGAAACTACGAATGTGTGGAAGACCTCTGTGCGTGCCTCTGCGTGCCCATAAGGAAACTACGAATGTGTGGAAGACCTCTGTGCATGCCTCTCACAGGGACTCTGTGTTTCTCTGTCGGCTCCGCATTGGCCATACGTGGCTGTCTCATGGTTACCTCCTCCTTCGTGATGACCCACCTCAGTGTCACTGTGGCTCACGAATGACAGTCGTCCATCTCTTGCCGGACTGCTCACTTTCCGCCGCTCTGCAGCGGACTTTTAACCTTCCCAGCACCCTACCTTCAGTGTTGGGCAATAATGCCTCAACAGCAGCTTTAGTTTTACATTTTATTCTTGAGGGTGTGTTTTATCATTTTCTCCAAGTTTTAGCACATGTCCTTCATCCCTGTGTGTCCTCCACCCTCGTGCTTTCAGGGTGGGGGTTTTAATGTGTTGCAGAGTGGCTGGCTTTTCCTTTTTATCCTCATTGTCAGCCAGCCATGGTAACGTGCTTTTTTGATTTAAGATCTTCTACCTGTTGTTTGCGTTTTTGTGGTTTTCTTGTCCCCTTTTGTCCATTTAAGTGTGTTGACCTTCAGTCGTCGTCATTTTTCCTTTCATTCTGTTTGGTCTTGTCTCATTGTCTTACTCTCACCCTTGTGGCATTGTTTCCTTCGGAACAGTGGACCGATGACCTCATAGTTTGGTCCCTTCCTCACTCTTTTAAACCAACCAACTAGGCCACTCTTTGTGCAGTCTATTGATTACTGGCTTTCCCAGCATTATTTGTGCCAGGTTTACTTAATTGGTACACTACATGGCTATGACAATTGAAACATGATGTCCTCCCTCTCTCAAAAAAAGAAGAAGAAGGAGGAGGAGGAGGAGGAGGAGGAGGAGGAGAGAGAGAGAGAGAGAGAGAGAGAGAGAGAGAGAGAGACCTTATAGATGTGTGCTGATAGGATGGAGATGACCATTGAGGCGAAATGGTCGTTAGTGGTAACCTCAGGTGAACCTGCCACACCGTAGTTTTATAACACCTACATAGGCAGTCAGTGCCCTCTATGTGGGTGGACTGTACAGAACCCAAGCTGTTTGTGGGAATGCATGTGGATCCCAACTAAGACGAAAGAAATATCTCCATGTTACGGGTGGGTCATTAGCAGTCACCAAAACCCTCTGGAACTGCACCAGGAAATTGAACTTTGATCATTGTTGAAAGGCACAATCTTGTCAGAATGTCTTTGTTGTGGAGTAGAAAAACACGATACCCTCAGCTACCATAAGGCCTTGTAAGTTGTAGGGACGTCATGGACATTGACACTGCTGAACTGAAAAAGTAGTGGGGAATCGGAAGCATAACAGAAGAGAGGAATTTGATGATGTAAGTGAATGGTGAACTGTAGAGAACTGTTGCCTTCACCATAACATTCAGTTGGCTATCCTAGAACTCATCAAGGTTTTATTTATTATACTAAAAGTAAAACTTTAGGTACCCAATCTAATGTGGTGCTACAAATGCCAATGGTGTGGTAACACCACAGGAAAGACACCTTCAAAGCCACGACATTATGTTCAGTGCCAGACTTCTGTCTAAATTGCTCAGATAGTCAGCTGCTGACCAGAAGAAGGGATTGGTTGGTAGGACATGTTCTGAGGCATCAAGGGATCACCAATTTAGTATTTGAGGGCAGCGTGGAGGGTAAAAATCATAGGGGGAGACCAAGAGATGAATACACGAAGCAGATTCAGAAGGGCGTAGGTTGCAGTAGGTACTGGGAGATGAAGAAGCTTGCACAGGATAGAGTAGCATGGAGAGCTGCATCAAACCAGTCTCAGGACTGAAGACCACAACAACAACAACAGTCAGCTGCTAGGAGCAGGCTTTGCGTGGTATTTTTAGAAGAAACGAAAATTTAAAAAATTATGTTGGTCATTAAAATTTCCTGTACTGAGAAAGAAATAACATAATACCTTGCAACCTCCTCTGTTCTGCATCTACATACATACTCTGCAGGCCACCTAATGGTGCCCGACAGAGGGTAACTTGTACGAATGCTAGTCATTTTCTTTCCTGTTCCACTTGCAAACAGAGTGAGGGGAAAATGACTGTTCATATGCTACCATACGAGTCCTAATTTCTTTTACATTGTCTGTGCAGTCCATATGTGATGCTATGTTGGTGGCAGTAGAATTGTTCTGCAGTTGGCTGCAGATGCTGATTCTCTAAGTTCTCTCAGTAGTGTTTCGGGAAAAGAATGCCAGCTTTCCTCCGGGGATTACCATGTGGGTTCACGAAGTATCTCTGCAATACTTTCATGTTGATTGAACCTACTGGTAACAAATCTACCGACACGCTTTTGAATTGCTTTGATGTCTTCCTTTAATCCATCCTGATGTGGATCCCAAACACTCTAGCAGTACTCAATAATGGGTCTCACAAGTGTTCTATACACTATTGCCTGCCCCCCCTCCCGTTTCCAGGGAAGAGAATGTTTTTATCACTTATATGAATGATATTCCATAACAGAATATTTGTTTGTAACCTATATAAAATCAGGTCACAGATATCAGGATATTTAGACTCAAAACTAAAGAAAATCCACTTCCGAACAACACTGTCTTCCATGCTCATGTGCAGTCAGGTGTCTGCTTATATGAACATGGTCTCCTATATAACGGACTTGTAAGAACTTTACAGTTAGTTGACTAGTTTTTGAAGCGATTGTCTCTGAAGCTGGGCGTTTTGCATTGAAATGCAATTTTGACGTTATTTTTGAATAGACTCGTCATTGATTTTGAAGGATATTATTGCGTTTTACTTAATAACGTGTACACATTTTATGGAAGCTTTAATGCAGCTTGGAAGTCCATGTTCAAAAGAAATGGACTTGGCTGTCTTTTAATCTAGGTACCTTAAATATCCTGTTAAATCATTGGGTCTTATCAATTGGTATGAGCCTCTTATGGTGGCTGTGAACCAGCACGCAATTAAGTTTTGCCATTTCATTCCCCCCCCCCCCCCCCCTTTTTGTCATCTCTGCCTTTTGTGGTGCTACAATAAATGCAGAACACCATGTATTAAGAGATACAGTCTAAATGTGTGTATTTTTAAACAGTGGAGACATTGGGCCATAGTGTGTAGATGGAGGGGGGGCGGGGAGGAGAGAGAGAGAGAGAGAGAGAGAGATTGTCTACATCTGACAAAGGACTTAGTATTTTAGCTTACAGTGTCAAACAGTCTTCTTTCAGTGTGCCTGTTTGCCACCAAGCACCTCCCATATGTGGTGAGTAGTAATCTATCTTTTTGATATGTAATTATCAGTTCCCTTAATTCTACTATAGAGTTTCTTATTGGAACACATCAAAAACTGAGCAGTTGTTGTGGTGAAAAACTACTATAACAACCTTAACTGTTTGCTTTCCAATTTTTTAATAAAAGAAGGAAGACTGACTAGTGATACCATTATTCAATATGTGTGGGCCATTTAAACATAATACTTTCTTCTTATTGCAGGAAATGGAAGTTGGATCCAAATGATAGTCGGCGTGCTATGGCTAAATTGTACAATGCTGCAGAGCAGTGCAAACACATTTTGTCCACAATGAGTACAGCTCATTGTTTTATTGAGTCTTTGTGTGAAGGAACAGACTTTAGCTACAATGTTACAAGAGCACGATTTGAAAATTTGATTAGTGCAGCTGTGAAAATGTGCACTGCCCCCATAGAAGAAGCACTGAGCCAAGCAGGTATCGATTGCAGAGACATAAACAAGGTGAGTCATCTGGTAGAGTTACTACCATTTTACAACATTACCCTTTCTCCATCCCTTCCCCAGTCCCTCATACCCTTCCATGCCCCCAACCCTCCCATTTACCATTCCCTTTTGCACTGTGTAACAATTCTGAGTCAGGTGTTTCTTCTTGTGATAATGCTCATGTTCTATTTCTTATTTTTTATTTTATTTTATTATACTGTATTGCTCTTCTGTGTCAGTGATTCAAGGCTATGACCATAGCATCATACTTTCAGGTGAATTTTCAAGCTCTGTCTACATATGTACTCGGCAAGCCATCTTATGGTGCATGACAGAAGGTACCTTGTACCAACACTAATCATTTCCTTTCCTGTCCACTTGCAAATAGAGCAAGGGAAAAAGCAACTGTCTACGTGCCTCCATATGAACTGTAATATCTCTTATCTTATTGTCATGGTCCTTAAGCAAAATGTACTACATTGATGGCAGTAGAATCATTCTTCAGTCAGCAGCAAATGCTGATACTCTGACTTTTCTCAATAGCATTTCACAAAAAGAATGTGGTCTTCCCTCCAGGGATTTCCATTTCAGTTCACGAAGCACCTTAGTAATAATCATTTGTTGATCGAACCTACTGGTAACAAACCAAGCAGCCTGCCTGTGAATTGCTTCGATGCTTCCTTTTATGCGACCTGGTGGGGATCCCAAACACTCGAGCAGTACTCAAGAATGAGTTGTACTAGTATTCTATACTTGGTCTCCTTTATGGGTGAACCACACATTCCACACGATATTAGGCAAGTGTACTAGTTTCTTTGGCTCTTCATTGTATGTCACAGATGCAAGGTGGTGGTGGTGGTGGTGGTGGTGGTGGTGGTGGTGGTGGTGGTGATGATGATTTTACATTATTCTCCAGTTCTTTTCACTTACCTATGTTTCCTGTTAGGAAACACTGTGTGTGTGTGTGTGTGTGTGTGTGTGTGTGTGTGTGTGTGTGTGTGTGTAAATTCTCAAAATATGTGAATGCATAATGTTTGCCTAAAAGAACAGACACCACGGTGCAGAATCTGCAGCTATGAAAAATTATATGTAAATTGAAGGGGGATAACTGCTGTCAGCTGCCGCAGGACGTTAAGTGGAATTGGTGGCGATGAGCGAAAATGTGTACCGGACCGAGACTCAAATCTGGGCTCTCCTGCATACTAGACAGGTGCAGTAACCACTGAACCATCCGGGACACAGTGTGAAATTTAAACTTCTGTGATTTCTCCAAATAAATGTAGGCAAATGCCAGAACGGTTCCCTTGAAAAGGATGTGGGCGATTTCGTTCCCGATACCTGCATACACTGAGCTCGTACTCTCACTTCCTTGTCATTGGTGGGCTATAAGACCCTAATCTTCACTTCTTCTTTTATTTACCATGAGTATTGCTGTCTAGTGTATACCAGCAGCAAGTGCAAGGCAAATAAATGAGAATATTAGTTCATATGTCTTAGCTGCTTCAGTTCAATTGTCAAGATTTTCAGCTCCGATTAGTCTGTCGCAAGCTGTGCTGCTGTATGTAAGAAAGCAAAATGAGTGAACTCTGGAAGCACTCAGTATTTTTAGATATGTTGGTCACAGAATATGGGAAGTAGGCAGAACTTAAGAGCTCTTTTTTTTTATAGTGCATTTTGCCTGGTCTCAAGTTGATTATGGTTGTCTGATGTGTCAGTATGCTCAGTCATTCTAGATGAAAACCTGTGAAGCAGTCAATCATGCGGAAATAGTGTTGGCCACCAAACCTTTTATGATCAGCTCCACTGTATGCTCTGAAGCTAGCAAACCACCTCTTGTAATTGCATAGCAGCTCATCATGGTGTGAGAAGATTATAAAGTTTCCTCAGTGCAGAAGACACAGGCACACCATATCGTCGGTCACCCATTGACAGAAAAACACACTGAATAACAATTTGTGAGCACGTATCGAGCCTTTGGAATACATAGAAGTCAGGGGAAGCTCATGGAGGCCAGACGGATTGAACTTTAAAATGGTAAGTAGGTTATTATTAAATGTTACTACATGCGACATAAGAGGGTGAACCTTGCATCTACTAGCCACAATTACAAGAATTGTGCAATTGAACATCTCACAGACAAAGTTGTAATTGCTGCATGTGCCTTTAGAGTTGTTACCAATGCAGAATGTAAAATTTATTAATCAAACTCTAGAACCTGACCTAATCCATTCCCTGGAATGATTTATTGCTGTGCAGGAAGGGGTCATTTCAGCCAAGCACTTAATGCAACACGTAGAGCATTTCAGAGAAGGATGACGACATATGACAATGATTGTGAGTGCTGCAGTACCAAGTGCTACAGTGGCTCTGACTCTGGTGCGTGTAGCTTTTATTCTTTTGAGGTGGAGAGCCAGTCATCAGCATAAACCACCAATACTCCAGGTTTTAGTAGACTAGATCCATAGAGCATAAGAGAGAGTCAGAGTATAACTTTGTAGTGTGAATGTAGAGTAGGTGTAAATTTAGGATTAAGAGAAAAGGAAGCACTGGGACAAGCCATGAAGGTTTAAATTGCCCGAAGTGAAAACAAGTGCAAAAAGAAGACTTCTAAGCAAATAGCAATAAGCAGCTTAGTAAGAAAGATTTGATGCCGTATCTAACACGTCAGCAACTTGCTAGTTGTTTTGGGTATAAAATTTATTTGTAATTTGTACAAACAAGTAGTGTGATATGAAAATGGTGCGTCTTGTTCGTGTGTGTGTGTGTGTGTGTGTGTGTGTGTGTGTGTGCGCGTGTGTGTGTGTAAGGGGGGGCGCTTGTAAAGTAGTATAACACAATATAGTTAGCCTTACTCAAATTCAAAGAAGCCATCGAGGCAACTATTTAATATCGGAAGAATTTTTTAATTAATATTGTATTTAACTTTTCTTGCAATATAAGACACACAGATAAATAACATTTACACTACCAGAAAAAAAACTTAAATAATGAATGTAAAGTACATTCTTTTTGAAGCATGCAGAAATTTTTTAGATCTTCACTAATTTGTCAGGTCCTTTCTCTCCTAAATTATTTCTTAATTTTGACCAAACAAGCCAGTAGGTGGAGAAGATCCTCTCAATGGATGCAGTGCTAGCAGGGCAAGAAAAGGGGCCTAATAAAGTAATTGTAAGAATGGGTTACATTTTGAATAAGTTAATAATAGGAATTTTAATTGAACTATCGTCAATGTGAAAAATAGAAAAAACAATAAAACCCACAAAAACTAAATTTGACCCACTGGGTTGGATTTTTTTTTTTTTTTTTTTTTAATACCCAAGTTTATCTCAACTCTCATGTATGGCCATATTAGAGTAAATCTGAGCAGTGCATTGCCACAGCTATGAAAGCAGGCGAGCACGGGATGTTGTCACTGTAATAATTCAACAAGGCCAGTGCAGTGTTTTGATGTAGATTACCTTGTTGAATCAGTGAACTCAGCAGTACTGCATATACTAATGCAGCAAAGGGCAAGGCAGTTGTCCAAACTGACAGTGGCAGTGGATTTTTTGGATACGTGACTGATAGTGCTGCATATGCATGAATGAATGGTGCACTGCTATTGACAATAAGTACAAGTAATTTTTGTAATGGATTTATTCTTAGTCTTGCAGCCGAATTGGGGTGACAGGGTTTTGCCAAATGAGGATACCACGTGGACCTGCCAATAAAAAGTCACTGGTTTGAGGCCACAGATGGACAACAGCTCTATACACTAAGTCCCTCCCCACAATTAGTCCCAATTTGCAGTGGACTACACCAGGTCATCTCCAGTAGCATGGCTGACCACTGCTCAGAGTGCAGCAGGTATCCACACTAGGCATCTTCACATGGTAGGCATCCCCTACTGTGACTCAGCTGGGTGTCAGCCGGGGCCACACAGCATCGTCAAGAACATGCTGCAAACGCTCGGGGCAAAAGCCGCATCAGTATTGTGTGGAATGTGAGCAGCCAGCACAGTGGAATTCAGTGGCCAGCTGGCCACTGATAGAGTCTATCGAGCAGCTGAGATGCCTCAATGTAAGAACTTGTTAGATTTGCAGCTGCCTTTCCCTGGAACCTCTCGGGCTCCCACCTCGCCTCCGTCGCCTGTTTGCACCGTGCTGGCTCGTAGCCACTCCACCCTGCACCAGGGAACACTGTAGTTAGCACACTGGATTCATATTCAGAAGGACCAGAATTCAAATCGACATCGAGCCATTCACATTTAGGGTTGTCATAGTCCCTCCCTCTCACCCTCTGAAATAGATATAGCATTTGCTGGGATTGTTCGTTACAGAAAAGCTTGTCCTATTTCCTTCCTCATTTTGATCATATCTGTGCTTGTGTTCTCTCTCTCTAATTACAATGAACGGTACATTGCAATCTATTATCTTCCTTTTCTTTTCTTTGTGGTTTTTGAGAAGGACATTGAGTGCTATTGCATCAGTTGTCACTTTGATTCCATACTAAACTGCAAGCACAAGGTTTCATTTCATATCGGTGTGATTCAAAGGAAGAATTACACAGTAATTAAACTTCCAGAGATTTCCATGAATTTTGCCTTTAAGCAGGCAAAATATCTGCTTGCCATCTTTTTCCAGGGCAATGATGTGGAGCACATTTGGTAATGCACAATTCATCAGTTGTCATTTATAGAGTCTACTTTTCACAAATTTTTAATCCTGAAAGTGGTTCTTCATGTCAGAAGGTGACACTGGCATTGACAGACAGTCTGTCACTCCCTTGCCATTCCTAAAGCAGTTGACCTGATCTTAAACATATTTTATGTTGGCATCTTCTATACTGTTGCTGTTTTCCCCAATCTGTAAGACATGGTGTATACGACCCGGGACAACCGGGAGATCTGGGAAAAACCCGGGAATTTGTTCATCTGGGAGAAAACCAGGAAAAACCAGGGAATTTTTTAGAATTCTGGAAATTTTTCGTTGTTTTAGTTTCCAGTTAAATTTGTGTAACTTTGACTGGTAAGAACCAATACTCTAACAAAGGATATTACTGTATCCCACTACTCCAGAATAATACTGCAGCATTAAAACATGAACGAGAGAAAAAATGAAAATAAAACTTAAATTGCAAAGGAAATGCACCATATAAATTAACACAGTGCACGTACAAGCGTCTGTCAACAGCAAAATGTGTTAAAGGCTGTAGGAAGACTATGCAATGCTTCATAACAACGAATTGCCTGCGATGAGTGTGACGACACAACTGTTTAAATTTGATTCATTTAAGTAGTTACGAGCGGGCTCGTGGACACGCGTATGAGTAATACCTTCTCCCGCTTCTGGCTACAGAAATGTGGCTGTTGGCTGTGCAAGCAGCAGTAGCAGCAACCAGCCACATGGGGTACCTGGAAAAAATTTACTGGCGCGCCCAAGCTGCCACATTCGAGCGTGCGCAGCAGTCCTGGATCTGGTGGAGGGGGGGGGGGGGGCGTCAAACAGTTGTATCTGAACCGGGCAACAGTTGTGGGGGGAGAGGGCAGATTCATATTCTTGAGGGGGAAAAAACCTTTTACAAAGTACCTAGCGTCCAGCGCACGTCGGTCTGTCGATTGTTCATATGAGTTTGAAATGCACCTCTGCTGGTTTTTGGACATTTTTGAACACATTCTAAGTTGATTTTTGAATGCGTGCATAGTGTACATGATATCTCTGCCAGGGGAATCCTCATCACATCTAGACATGAACTTTCCTCCAGACTAAACGGGACGGGGCTATACGAGCTGAGCGGAATAAAGCCGAACCGGTGAATGCCAACTGCTGCTTGTTTATGTGGTTGATTTGGTTTGCAAATGTTCAGCGTTGTTATAATTACTAGCGAAATCCATAGATTCAGATTAGCAGAGTTGAAATAAATGACTAACAGGAATAACAGGTAAGAAAGTTTATGTATTACCTTCTCGGTGTATCCAAGAAAGTGAATTTTGACGGAAAATTTTTGGCCACATCACTACATTAGACAGGGCCAGTTGTAGTCACGAGCTAGCAGCTGCTTAAGTTCCATTCTGGGAGTAGTGCGGAAAATGCATTGTACGAACACATACTAACACCTAACCGGAGAATAATCGCTGGATAACTAAACCAGTGATTGTGGCAGGGTTAGTAAAGTTAAACGGAGAATGAGTTTTGACAGTAGTAGGAATAGTTACAGAGTTAGTGATGACAAGATTGTTTGTTAGTACGAGGAAGGAGAAGAAATGGGGACATCACACAAATTATGGAAGAATATGACGATTCCAAATTCATAAAAAAATTTTATTCTCGTGCATGAAACTGGAGCATATGAATGAAATTTGAAACTAGTTCCTAACATAAAGCTTTTTGATTGTAGTAGGAAAATAGATATTTTGTGTTGCTACTTTGTGAATTATATTGCTGTAATATAAAAATGATCATTATTGCCAAAACAGTCTTCCTTATTTGGTGTGTGTTACAATTGCTGCAGTATTGGAATGGCCTATTTCGTTTTATCCAGGAAACAGTGACAAAACAGATGTAGTTAGATTGAGAAACCACACCATTCTTGGGTACTATTTGTATTAACAGCTTTTTCAGTATTAGACGACATTTCGATTTATCATGTAGCAAAATGTAGCAAAATGTTTGACAAACTTTGATGAGGTAATAGCTCTTTCGCAGAAAGGAAAGCACACCATGTAAAGCTGTAGCAAGATTAGAGAGAAAAATCACTAGGACTTAAGGATTGAAGTAATGTGTACTGTCTTGCATGTCTCTTGTCTTTACTGGTTTTAGGTATCCTATATTTAATTTTATGTCACACAGAAGAGCAAGTTATTAGCTAATAGGTAATAAAGAGTCCTGATTTTGTGAATAGTTCTCGTTCTCCTGGTTACAAATAATCCCATCCAGTATTAATTGCATGTTTTTTAAAAATAAGAGGGGCAGAATGTCAAACCGGCTGACTGGGAGAAGGAGAGACACTACAGGAATTTTAATTTCCACAGTCCTGAAATAGTTTGATGGGATCCGTTACAAAATATACACCTTTGAGTTACACAGAGCGAAATACAGTGATGTGTGGTATAAGAATGTTGTTTGAAGAGGCGTGGCACTGCAGTTCGGCACACTTAAGACCAAATAACATCTCTTACATTTCCTCTCAGATATATGTTTTATGTATCAGACTCTTCAGAAAGATGTGCGCTACAAAATGAACTTTTTTGAAAATTTTTTTTTTTATGTGTGCAGAGCAGTCTGAGCTATAGTGGAGGGTCTCTACGTGACACGTGTTTACGTTTAGTGATTTTTGTGTTTCCTCTTCGTTTACTGCTCTCACGTCAAATGAAAACAAGACAGATTTCTGTGGTTGGGAGCTATCAAGTGAATTAAAATACATTCACATAATTATGGTAGGCCAAAATGTGTTACTAGTTTCAGAATTTATTTTATTTCCACCTTTCTGACAGTCGAGCATTAATCACCTTGCAGAACAGTGTAGTTATTTTTGTCGGTTTTCTAAAGAAATTTGGCTTTTATTAAGCTTTCCTGCTGAGGCAGTAAATTTGACACGCAGTGTTTAATTCCACTCCATTGGCTAGTTTCAACTGTCCACTGCATTTCAAGTGCACGATTCCATCTTCTAGCACGTACGGAATTATGCCATAATAAAGATCCAAACATGAGATAATACAGTACTGGTACTCCAAGAAAATTTACATCCTGAAAACCACACTGAAAAGCTTAATATGAGGTTGAGGCCTACATCATTGGGAATCTGGACATGCGAATGTGCGCTTTAAGTCAAACTATGCTTTTTAGTATGGTTCACGAACTTCCGATGCTCTTGGTGTGTCCTCTGATGTCTTGTTTCTCTTATGACATAATGTAAGAAAGATCTTTTAATGTTTTAAATGTACGAACATACGGGCTTCCTACGTCACCGTAGCTGTGCAAGCGTGGTGACGCCTCTTATCTGGTGCTCTCTGGCAACTGCTGAAATGAATCTATTTTTAACAGGTCGCAGGAAAATATTGAGAATTGCGGTTCGAAAAGCGATATTTTCAAAGTAAATTTCCTTTTACGCAAAAGGAACTATGTGCAAGAATGTACAATGAATTTCTTAAATCGCAGAGTGTTTGCTCTCATTTAAAAATCAACTCTTTGATGACGAGCCATTTAGAAGAATTTTGAGCCCAGAAGATCAGAGATTTATGTCGGTATTAAAAATTTTACTGGCGTATTTGTGTGATGTATCTTAAAGTGGAACATGCACTGAACAGATCAACATTATATGTGAAAGCTTAGCTTCTCCTGTAGCTTATTAATATTCGAGACAAATATTCTATGTGAAAGCTTTGCTTTTCGTGTAGCAACACTATGGATATTAACTTAAGCCATCAACTTTTTCTTTGGTGGAATTCGAATTTATACTTTCTTAATACAAAAATATGCAGCATACATGTTGCTGCCCATCAAAGATCTTCCGAGAACGTGTTTTTTTCCCCCTGAGTTTCATTTTGTAAAGTGCTGAGAAATTCTATGCTGCTGTATAAAACCATATCCGTTCAAAGGATTGACAAGTTTTACAGTTCTGACGGAAAGTATAATGTCACTTAACAGGGAAAAAGTGTATTTTCACACGGGAGAAAATGTATTTTTCACTGGGAGATCCAGGAATTTTTTCTCCTTGTCCCCGTATACACCCTGTAAGAGATCTGTGTGTTCCATAATTGTTCTATTCCAATGTTATAAGACTTATTCCACTGTCTACAGTAGATACCCTGTGGAGAGTTTGCTGTGTGAATGCCATGACATATATCAAAATGGTCATGTGCACTGATGTACATCCAGCACACATTGACACTCATATAAAGGAAAATTGGCTGCTCTTTTGGCTAGGCCATGTACCTTTTGTAGCTCATACAGTATATTCTGTATATTGTGTCTTTTGTGATGTACGTAGATTGCTGGGCTTCGTTTAGAAGGAAGATATCAACTCAAACTAACATTTATTTGTCTTGTAAAGTAGTTTTTTCTGTCAGATTTATACCTTTTGTGTTTATATTTTGAGATGTCTTACACATGAAGCTGTTCTCATCCTTATTGGTAACAGGTATAGTTGATTTGAAATAAATTTGTGATTGACTGTTCAGTGAGTCAATGGGGAAGAGGCATCATACAATTGTTGTTCTTTGTTGCACTGCACATGCTTATTGTGATGCTGTCTCTAGAGAGCATGAGGATTTATAAGTGATACCATACTGCAAATTGTCTAGCATTGCTGCTGCTCCTCCATTGACTCACTTGTGAAACACAAAGCTGTTTCTGTCAAACAAAGTGTGCTACTTTACATATCATTTCACCTCTGTTATGATCTCTTCAAATACTAGTGTCTCCGTTTTCTTGTAATGAAGACGAAATACAAATTGAAGCAAACCGTTCTCTTATTTTTGTACAGCAAGTAAATGAACGATCTCTCATCATCCATTTGCACTTTTTGTACATCATCCACCTTTAATATACGTCCATGATTCTGCCTGAGATTTTGTATAATGTTTGTATGAGATTTGTCTTAGTGGATGGCGCGCTATTGTTTTCCAACATTTGTATACAAGAATTCGTTTCCTGACGGATGCATCATTGTAGCACCTGGTTATTGAAATATATTGTTCTGCATCAGTTTTGGGACAGAATGATCCATAAAGTGAAACAGCATGACTCTGTTATAGTTATGCTAAATAGCTTACAAATTACTGACAGATTGCTACTTACCGTAAGCATTGTGGCCCGAGATGCTGGAAATGGTGGCTGTGTGTGTGTGTGTGTGTGTGTGTGTGTGTGTGTGTGTGTGTGTGTGTGTGTGTGTGTGTTTTGCCTTCTACTTATGAAGCTGTGGCCAAAAGCTATAAGTGAGTGTCTTTTAATTGTGTTGTCTGCAACTTGTTGTTTCTTCTTCACAGTAAGTAGCAATCTGTCTTTTCCTACATTGCTGATATTCTTTTCTGGAGTTTCCATTGTTTGATTACACATCACTGAATTGTTTAAGAATTACTATATTGACCAGAGTAAGATTTATGTTTCTAGTTACATAAGCTCCCTCTTGGATGTCTATTTAACTTTCCAGACCTTTTCTTATTTCTAATAATGTTATGAGTGTACTACAGAATTCTGAAATATTTCTTTTAGGTGCTCCTGTGCGGTGGATCTGCGAAAATCCCGATAATTCAGCAATCTGTCTCAGAAATGTTTCCCAATTCAGAGTTATTATGTAGTGTAAATCCTGATGAACTGATTGCCCTGGGTGCTGCGAAGCATGGTAGTTATCTGAAAGAACCATTTGACCCAGGTTGTGATCATCTATCATATGATATCCCAGTTGTAACAAAATCAATTTTTATGAAGGTAAGGAACTCTGTTAGTGTAGTTCTGATTTAGTCCTATATAATCACATGATCTCCTTGTGAAGATCAGCAGTTAGGAACTTCTTGAGTGGCTTTGAATGGTTGGTGTGCGTAAATACTTTTATTATTATTATTTCTTTACTTTCTCAGACGTTAAGTCTGGTTAAAAATGGGACGTGACGCGGACCTTGATCAAGCGTCACTTCCTTTTAACTGTACGGTGTATGTTATATTGCATTTAGGAACTTTCGGGTAATTGAACATGTATAAATAATTACGGATTTATGTAATTGTATATATAAGTTTGGATGTAGCTGTATTGTATTGATGTAATGGTGGATATTGTGTGGTATGACTCCTGTAGTTGATAATATAATTGGTATGATGTCAACTTTATTCTGATGCCACATGTCCTTGACTTCCTCAGCCAGTTGGATGTATTTTTCAATTTTCTCTCCGGTTTTCTTTCGTATATTTGTTGTATTGGGTATGGATATTTCAATTAGTTGTGTTAATTTCTTCTTTTAGTGGTGAGTATGATGTCAGGTTTGTTATGTGTTGTTGTTTTGTCTGTTGTAATGGTTCTGTTCCAATATAATTTGTATTCATCATTCTCCAGTACATTTTGTGGTGCATACTTGTATGTGGGAACGTGTTGTTTTATAAGTTTATGTTGTAAGGCAAGCTGTTGATGTATTATTTTTGCTACATTGTCATGTCTTCTGGGGTATTCTGTATTTGCTAGTATTTTACATCCACTTGTGATGTGATCTACTGTTTCTATTTGTTGTTTGCAAAGTCTGCATTTATCTGTTGTGGTATTGGGATCTTTAATAATATGCTTGCTGTAATATCTGGTGTTTATTGTTTGATCCTGTATTGCAATCATGACTCCTTCCGTCTCACTGTATATATTGCCTTTTCTTAGCCATGTGTTGGATGCGTCTTGATAGATGTGTGGCTGTGTTAGATGATACGGGTGCTTGCCATGTAGTGTTTTCTATTTCCAATTTACTTTCTTCGTATCTGCTGATGTTACATGATCTAAAGGGTTGTAAAGGTGGTTATGAAATTGCAGTGGTGTAGCCGATGTATTTATGTGAGTGATTGCTTTGTGTATTTTGCTAGTTTCTGCTCGTTCTAGAAAGAATTTTCTTAAATTGTCTACCTGTCCATAATGTAGGTTTTTTATGTCGATGAATCCCCTTCCTCCTTCCTTTCTGCTTAATGTGAATCTTTCTGTTGCTGAATGTATGTGATGTATTCTATATTTGTGGCATTGTGAACATGTAAGTGTATTGAGTCCTTCTAGGTCTGTGTTACTCCATTTCACTACTCCAAATGAGTAGGTCAATATTGGTATAGCATAAGTATTTATAGCTTTTGTCTTGTTTCTTGCTGTCAATTCTGTTTTCAGTATTTTTGTTAGCCTTTGTCTATATTTTTCTTTTAGTTCTTCTTTAATATTTGTATTATCTATTCCTATTTTTTGTCTGTATCCTAGATATTTATAGGCATCTGTTTTTTCCATCGCTTCTATGGAGTCACTGTGGTTTTTCAATATGTAATCTTCTTGTTTAGTGTGTTTTCCCTTGACTATGCTATTTTTCTTACATTTATCTGTTCCAAAAGCCATATTTATATCATTGCTGAATACTTCTGTTATCTTTAGTAATTGTTTGAGTTGTTGATTGGTTGCTGCCAGTAGTTTTAGATTATCCATGTATAGCAAATGTGTGATTTTGTGTGGGTATGTTCCAGTAATATTATATCCATAATTTGTATTATTTAGCATGTTGGATAGTGGGTTCAGAGCAAGACAGAACCAGAAAGGACTTAATGAGTCTCCTTGGTATATTCCACGCTTAATCTGTATTGGCTGTGATGTGATGTTATCTGAATTTGTTTGAATATTAAGTGTGGTTTTCCAGTTTTTCATTACTATGTTTAGAAACTGTATCAATTTAGGATCTACTTTGTATATTTCCAATATCTGTAGTAACCATGAGTGGGGTACACTATCAAAGGCTTTTTGGTAATCAATGTATGCGTAGTGTAGCGACCTTTGTTTAGTTTTAGCTTGATATGTCACCTCTGTATCTATTATCAGTTGCTCTTTACATACTCGTGCTCCTTTGCAGCAGCCTTTTTGTTCTTCATTTATAATTTTGTTCTGTGTTGTATGTGTCATTAATCTCTGTGTAATGACTGAAGTTAATATTTTGTAGATTGTTGGTAGGCATGTTATGGGGTGATATTTACCTGGGTTTGCTGTGTCTGCTTGATCTTTATGTTTCAGATAGGTTATTCCATGTGCAAGTGTATCAGGGAATGTGTATGGATCTGCAATGTAACTGTTAAATAATTTAGTTAGGTGGGAATGTGTTGAGGTGAACTTCTTTAGCCAGTAATTTGCTATTTTATCATTTCCAGGGGATTTCCAATTGTGTGTAGAATTAATTGCTTGGGTGACTTCATGTTGCAAAATTATCACTTCAGGCACTTGTGGTATCATCTTGTATGTGTCTGTTTCTGCTTGTATCCATCGTGCATGCCTGTTATGTTGTACCGGGTTTGACCGTATGTTGCTCCAGAAGTGTTCCATGTCTGTTATGTTTGGTGGATTGTCTATTTTAATGTGTGTGTTATCTATTGTTTGGTAAAATCTCTTTTGGTTTGTGTTGAATGTTTGGTTTGGTTTCCTTCTATTTTCACTTTTTTTGTATCTTCTAAGTTGTTTGGCCAATGCTTGTAATTTCTGCTTCTTTTCATCTAATTGCTCTATTGCTTCTTGTTGTGAGATTTTACCTAACCTTTTTCGTTTTTTGTCTGATATTTCATTTCTTATAAATTGTGTTAGCTGTCCGATGTCTTTTCTCAGTTTTTCTATTCTGATCTGTAGCCTGTGTTGCCATGCTGATTTTGTGGGTTTCTTCTGTGTATTGGTTTGTTCTGATCTCTGCCTAGTGTGTATATTTAGTGTAGTGAGTGCTCCTATATAAACCAGTAGTTGTAACTCTTCCATAGTTGTATTTTCATTTATTGTGTTGTGTATGATTTTGTTGATAGTTTTTATTGTTGTTTCGACTTGTGGGTTATTTGGCGGTCTATGCAAGAATGGTCTGATGTCTGTATTTGTGTCTTTGTATTCTATATATGTCAGCTGAAATTTCTCTTCTATATCTAACACGTGTGTCTCTTTGTGTTCTATTTGTGCTTGTTCTGGTGGCTGTCTTAAGATTTCGTTTTCCTCTGATTGTTTAATTGATGCGTGTTGGTCTTTGTTTGTTTGCTCTGGCTTTTGTTGAAGTTTGGAGAACAAACCTTCACCAAGGAGTCAAAAAGTATATTGCTCCCTCCTACGAATATCTCGCGAAGAGACCATGAGGATAAAATCAGAGAGATTAGAGCCCACACAGAGGCATACTGACAATCTTTCTTTCCACGAACAATAAGAGACTGGAATGGACGGGAGAACCCGATAGAGGTACTCAAGGTACCCCCCGCCACACACAATCAGGTGTCTTGCAGAGTATGGATGTAGATGTAGATATTACTATATAACTAATTCCTTGAATATAATAGAGGGAAACATTCCACGTGGGAAAAATATATTTAAAAACAAAGATGATGTGACTTACCAAACGAAAGCGCTGGCACGTCGATAGACACACAAACATGCACACAAAATTCTAGCTTTCGCAACCAGCGGTTGCTTCGTCAGGAAAGAGGGAAGGAGAGGGAAAGACGAAAGGATGTGGGTTTTAAGGGAGAGGGTAAGGAGTCATTCCAATCCCAGGAGCGGAAAGATTTACCTTAGGGGGAAAAAAAGGACAGGCACACACTCGCGCACACACACACATATCCATCCGCACATACACAGTCACAAAACTGTGACACTGTGTATGTGCGGGTGGATATGTGTGTGTGTGTGCGCGCAGCGCGCGAGTGTATACCCCTTTTTTCCCCCTAAGGTAAGTCTTTCCGCTCCCGTGATTGGAATGACTCCTTACCCTCTCCCTTAAAACCCACATCCTTTCGTCTTTCCCTCTCCTTCCCTCTTTCCCGACGAAGCAACCGCTGGTTGCGAAAGCTAGAATTTTGTGTGCATGTTTGTGTTTGTTTGTGTGTCTATCGACGTACCAGCGCTTTCGTTTGGTAAGTCACATCATCTTTGTTTTTAAATATAACTAATTCCTTGATGTGATAACAATCCATTTTTATATTTCAAGAAGAAAACTTAAGTTCACATTGTCATAAACAAGGGTATTTCATATAAGGAGGTAAAAAGCTAATAATTATAGTGGAAAACTAGTTGAAATGGAATTGTTGAAATTTACATCACATAAAGAACTTAAACTTTAGGATTAAAGACCACTCGATGAAAAGCAGAAGTGTTGGGATGTTGACAGGCACAGACAAAAGAAATAACACTTGCAGACTTTTGTAGTTATCCATTGAAGAGTTAGAGTATAACACACACACACACACACACACACACACACACACACACACACACACACACACACACACACACACACACAAATAGACTAATGGTGCCAATGCTGTTTTGCGGCAGATGCAGTGGTTGTGATGGGGGTAGAACATGCTGGGTGCTTGGATTGGGCCTTGGTCTGCCACAGGGATATAATCCCTGTGTCATGGGGTTGGGAGTTAGGGTTGGCATAGGGATGGGCTAGGCTGTTCTGTAGTTTGGGTGAGTGACAGAACACCACTTTAGGAGGGATGGGAAGGATCTCTGGTAGGATGTCCCTCATTTCAGAGCAGGATGAGATATAATCATAGCCCTGGCGATGGATATGGTTCCATTGTTCCAGCCAGGGTGATGCAGGTTCACAAGGGAAATGCTGCTTTGTAACTGACTTGTAGGGATTGTGGTAGGATTGGGGATGTGTGAGGCAATGGCACAGTAAATATGTTTGTGGACTAGGTTTGGGGATGGGGGTTGTATCATGTGTCTGTGAAAACCGTTGTGAAGGCTTCAGCATGTTGAGCAAGGGGGTTCTCACCACTGCAGATATGTCATCCTTGGGTGGCTACGCAGCATGCGAGAGATTTTTTCTTGTGAAAGGGATAACAGCTGTTGAAATACAAGTATCGTTGGTGGTTAGTCAGTTTAATGTGGACAGAAGTGTGGATGGAGCCATCAGAGAGGTGGATGTCAGCATGCAGGAAGGGTACACGTTTGGTAGAGAAGGACCAGGTGAAACGTAGGGGAGGAAAAGGCGTTAAGGTTGTGAAGGAATGTAGATAAGTTTCAACCCCACCCCCACCTCACTGAACCTAGTCAATGAACAGATTTCCTGTGCCGTATCCTCACACACCCTCAATCCTTCCACCACCCCAAAAATCAGTTACAAAGAACCGCCCCCTTTGTCACCCAGTATCACCTTGGCCTGGAACAACTGAAATATAGCTTTCCCCGGAGCTTTGATTATCTCTCATCCTACGCTGAAATGAGGGACATTCTATCCAAGATCTTTCCTACCCCTCCTAAAGTAGTGTTCTGTCACCTATCCACCCTACACAACATGCTAGTCCATCCCTATGCCACTCCCAACCACTTGACACAGGGATTATATCCGTGTAGCAGACAAAGCTGCAAAACCTGCCCAATCCATCCACGCTGCACCACCTCTTCCAGTCCTGTCACAGGCATTTCCTACCCCATCAGAAGCCAGGCAACCTGTGAAAGCAGCCATTACTCTGCTGCAAACGCAGGACAATCCTTTATGTCAGTATGACTACCAAGCAATAGTTGCAGATGAGTCATCTTGAAAACACATCATCCAGTCCCATAATCATCCTGGCCTCATTATTTGGTAACCCACTGCCCTTGCACACTTCAACTAACATGCCCCAGGGGGCTCAGAATTCTTCCATGAGTTCGTGCATGGTGCTCACAGGGCCCCAAGTTACTGCAAACCATTCTTCCTTCCTGGGCTGCAGTTCCTTCCCAGTGTCCTTTCATTGCCTTCTCTCCTTCCCCGCTGCCACCTCCTCCCCCTTCCTTGATTATCTTATTTACGTCGACCTGGCTATCCATCTGGTTTTCTGTATTCCTTGCAGTTTTGTTTCCCTCTCTTTTTCTCTTTCATCCTTTTTGGCGTTATTGGTCCCTCTTTGTGGTTTGACCCCACTTCTAAATTTTCTTATATGAATGTGTAGTGTCTGTTCTTTTGAAGCAACAGACACCACACAGATCCCACAGCTGTGAACACTATATGTAATTGGAAGGGGACATTAAGTGGAATCAGCGGTATCAAGCGAAAATGTGTACTGGATCGGTATTTGAGCCCGGGATCTCCTGCTTACTAGGGAGGTGCGATAACCATTGCGACATCCAGGACACAGCATTATCGCAACTGCGTGAACTACTTTGGTACGTCTCACGGCCAATCCACACTCCCGCCAAGCGGTAACTATCTGCAGTCCCTGTCAATTATACTCCCGTCGCTACTCAGTTTCCCACAGGAGGTCAGATGTATTTCGTGCATTCACACTGAAGAAAGTGGATCCATTGCCCGTCCAGACTTACGTGAATGCGTAGTGTTTGTTCCTTCAAAAGAACACACACCACGTAGCTACTGCAACTGTGAACACTATTTGTAAATGGAAGGGCGGTCACTGCTGTCAGCTACACAGGGACATTAAGATGATTCCACTTAATGTCCCACTGCAGCTGACTGCAGTTATCCTTCTTCCATTTACATCTAAATTTTCTGTTTGTAGTGTGAGCCATTTGGGGAAGAACTCCCTCCTTAGTGTCTATGGCATGGATTCCTCTGCCCACTTCCCTCCTCTCTTCCCTCCCTGCCGTAGCCCCCCTCCACTTCGATCACCAGCACGTCTAGCCAGCGCATGTGGTGCGACTGTTATGTACCCATCTGACTGACCCCCTTGACAACACAGGACACACTTCTGATGCCTGAGCTGTTGCCTCCTCATATGTGCCTAATAGTGGTTGCTTGTTATTCTGGAGAATCAGAACTCACTGCTGTGGCCACAATACCAGATGCTTCTTGTCATGGCTGGGTGGCGTCCATGGGGAGAGCCCCTGATCGAAGTGAGTGGTATCGAGGTGAATACTTTGCACAAGAGGCATATCGAGCTCCAAAAACCTGGCCGTTCTCCTATGGCCGTGTCTTAAAGTAGTAATGTATCATTGAATGCTGCTTCTCATGATTCTGCCACCGTCCCTTCCCTGGCCACACCCTGGGAGGAGGTCCAGGCTCGCCGGCTTGGACTGAAACACCTTCCCTGCTACTGGGTCTGCACTAGGATGGACAGGGACACATTCACCCCCACAAATCCGCTATTTTTTGTGGAAAATGCAGTTGGGTTCCCTGTCGATCAAAGGTTCTTCTTCCACCCAATCTGCAGCTATTCTTGCTTGTGATCATCTTGGCAATGTCCCGCTGTCTGTTACACATCACCAGTCTCTGAATATGGTCCAGGGAGTCATTTTCCATAGGGGCCTCATCCTTCAAACTGATGAGGAACTGCAGGCTAATCTGGAACAATGGTGTGTTCATTTTGTTTAACATGTGCAGAAAGCTCGTAAAAATGCCCACACCAATATCGCCGCCTTTATTCTGGCTTTTTGGGGAGATACCCTCTCAAGAGGTCAAGGTTATGAGAGATTGGTGTGACGTGAGCCTGTATAGCCTGCCACCCACGAGTTGCTTTTGGTTCTTGGGTTTCAGGCACATGCCTTCCCAATGTACAGGAGACCCTCTATGTGGTGGCTGTGGCCACCCACTTCATGGGGGGGGGAGCCCCTGTATTCTGCTACCTGTGTCCATAAATTGTCATGACCATCACACTTCGTGCTCACTAGATTGCCCAGCTTACAAGAAAGAAAGGAAGATACAAGACTATAAGTTCCTGGATCGACGATGTGTTGATGTCTTCAATTTTTGCCTCTGTTATATCCTTTTGCCCTCTTATGTGTCTCTTATCAGAGTCCTGCCCCCTCTGCTTGGCCCCTCCCCTGTGGTTCTCACGCTCTGCCTTCTGGGTGCCACTCCACCTCCTCGGTCATAGAAGTGCTTCCCTTCTTCAGCACCCAAGAGTGATGGGTGTCCCTCCCGTGACCCCTCCTATCAGCATCAGCTACCACAACTCGGCTACAGGACATACAGTCTGTGTGCCCCAAGGTTGCCTCCTCTTTCTCAGTTCTGGATCTTTCAAATCGTGCTCTCCCTCTGTGTTCTGCCCTCCTCAACCTATGAAAGAGAAGAAGAGAAAACATAAATACCAGGACAAGGCCCCCTCCTACAATGTCTCCTGTAGGTGTCATCTCCCCCACTCACAACCTGAGTCTGACATCAAATTTATGTGACGTGACTGGCTCCAGCCCATTCAACTCCCATTTCGATACCCGCTCAGTGAGGAACTGTAACGAATACTACCTTCACTTCCCAGAGTTGCAATCCCGTATTGCCTTTCACTCATCAGCTTGTGTTGTTCTTGAGGAATCTCATTTTACTAATGCTCACTTACTGTCCCTTACTGAGTTCTGTGCTTTCTGTCAGAACCAGGTTGGCCCATTGAGGGCTTCTGAGGGTGTCTGCATGTTGGTCTGTATGGATATTGTTAGTACATGGGTCTCATTCATACCACATTGGAAGCGGTTGCCGTTTGGGTCCACTTGGACTCTGCCATCACAGTTTGCAATCTCTATCTCGCTCCCTGCCAGGCCACCTATATCTGCTGCCCTAAATGCTCTCCGGCAACTCACCCCTCCCTTCCTCCTCCTTGGGATTTTAGTGCCTATCACCCTTTGTGGGGCAGTGCTTCTTCATCTAGTCAGGGGTTCCTCCTCGACCAGTTTCTTGCAGACCATGACCTGTGTCATCTTCATGATGGTTCCCCTACTCTTTTAGTGCTGCATGTGGCACCTCTGCCACTGATTTCCTCTCTTCCCCTCTCCTCCTTCGTTCCTGGCCGCCACATGATGACCTCTGTGTAGTGACCATTTCCCGTTGGTTCTCTCATTCCTTCCCCACCTCCTGATGACCAGGTTTCCTTGCTGAGATTTCTGTCATTGTCCTACTTACACACATACACACATAAGTACACATAACAATATCCAAATTGAAGTAAAATTGCAATATATGAAAAAAAATTACACTTTATAAAATATGGAGCAACTTGTACAGTACATGACATATGAACACTTTCTTACCTCTGCCACAACCAAATTAACTCAATGTAGAAATCATAGCATTTTGTTTATAATATTTAAACATTTTGTCAAAAACCAATATTGTCAATACTGCACAAAATGCTGGTGCTGCAATCTGCATTCAAGTTGATTCAGAACTACACGTGATGAGACCTTTCAATGCTTAGATAATATTTTTTTGTATTAGAACCCCTTTTCTTCCACCAACTTTGAGGACTCTTTGCTCGGAGAATAAGTACGGCATGTTGCTGTGGGGATATCAATTTCACACAGAATATGAGAGAAAGAAACATCACAAATATCATTATCAGGCCAATAGGAGGACGGTGATGCATGACCTTACTGTAACATATCCTTCACAAATAACCTTCTCAACAATTCCCAAATACCAAGAAGAGTCTCATGCACATGCAGTATAGCAGTTGGGCTGCACAGTGCATTCTGGCCTTAGTGGCACAAGTGCATCTGAGAAATCATCCACAATACTAAAATCTGTATCACAGCTCAGCCTTTTTGCTCCAATCTCGGTTGGTGATATTGGTACAATGTGATGCATAGATCGTGTTCCAGCAATTGTTTTTGCACTTGGGAAGTGCTGAGAAAGATAATGTCTTGCTTGTACCATTTCATTTTTTGAAACAAAGAGAATTGAAATGCCTTGCAGGTTCTCGTGACAGAATTCAAATACCTGTGAAGCTGTAAGTATTTGATCTTTATAAACTCTTTGCAAACTTGTTTTTGTGACAAGTCTTTCAACACTGCCACCAGTACAATCACAGGGAGATTTGCCATGGCGGGTAGCAAAAAATGACCCACTGCACTTTACGTTGAAGTTGTGTTCGTGGTAGCAGATATTTCTGAAATCCTTACCATTTTTGTATTGTGTAGTACAACCATCAGTGAAATATTCAACATACACAAGATGAATTTCAGGGAATTCACACTTTAAAAAATTCAATACAGTTTCTGAGGCTGGTAAACCAAGGCAACATCATGTTCTAGGTCATCAGAAACAATACAAATACTTTTTGCATGCAACTGTTTGTCCTTTTTGTAATATACGTGGACAGTGTGAAGAGTGCAGCTGCCATTGATCCAATGGTACCCCTGTACTTCATCTTTAACAACAAAATTGCGAGTTTCACTGAAATCCATTAAAGTTAACACTGATCCTTCTTCATTTTCATATAATCAGACTGTGATTGAGAAATAAGAGTGTGGAGTAATTTTTCAATTTTCTTAGTTTGTCGCAGGATTCTGATAGAGAAGTGATGTGAACAGTTAGTCATTCTATGAGTTGATACCCATTGACTGTATTGAACCATCTCATCAGGAGCATAGTCTTCTATTTCATTTTCTAGGTGAGTTTGAAGCAATGAACTGGTGGGGCATTTTTCACACAGATGAAGCATAAAGACTGTTATTTATATCACATGTTATTATTTTAATTAGATCCTCGTATGTTTCCTAATAGAAATGGAATTTAGAAGCAATTTAACATTTTGGTGGTAAATGCACACACATACGGTATGTGTTCCTGATGATCCTGCAAGCATACATTGTTTTGGTCGAAGAGAAGCAAATTTTGAGAATCATACTTTGCTTTCAGGATAGTTTTTTTTAAATAGAGAGAATACAGCAAATTTTCTTATGTAGAGAGAATCTGTGCAGGTACTTGTCTTTGTGTTTAACACACACACACACACACACACACACACACACACACACACGAAACACTTAAATCACAGTATGAATGACCATTGCTTCGCCATAATAAAAGCTCTTATTCTTCACTAGTCAGTTCATTCACACAAGTTAGGGCATTATCACATATATCTTGCAGATACTGTCCAAGAAAAGACTGCCTACTTGTACTTTCCATGATGCTTCAGTCATAATACCAATATTTGTCGTAAATAATTCAAAAGATGATTGGTGTAACCTGAAAAGTAATTAATTAATGAAAAATCATTCTATCCCATTGTTTCATTACAAAAGTATTTCACATTATTATTGTAACATTAGGGGACTTACTTTTGTTTTGGAATGAATAGTTAAAAACTGCAAAAATTGAATTTTTAACCAATAATTGTCTCTGTGTACAGCTCGGTACAAGAGCTCAGAACTGCATGCTCAGTGGACACGTGACACAAAATCAAAGGAACTGGATGATGCAATACATATAGTGGCAGCAAAACGGTGTTCTCAGATATGATTTGTTCCCAGGGAAATCCAGCGTAGCCAACTCCAGCAATTTAGTGGTGACATGGTAGTCATCAATTAGCAACTTAAGTGTTTCTTTTACAGTAATGTTGTTTTTTACACTTCGCATTATTTCTACAAACTGATTCGTTTTGCATGACATAATGGAATACGTAGTGTGTTCATGGTGTTTGTAAATTTTTCAAAAGTATCTGTGAGGAGGCAATACCTTTAAAAAAAAGCTATAATGTCCATGCATGGATTTTGTTTAAAAGAAATTATTTACAATTTTTTCTGAGATGTAGATGATGGATATGTACTACAGGAAACATGACTATAAAAATATAAATATTCCTCCTTAACCCTTTAACTGCTCTGGACATGTTAATGCGTGTGCCTTTGTACCTGTCCGTGTGTGCTCTGAATGTGTTTACACGCGCCACCAGTCCTTCTATCTGGTACTGTGAACGTGTCTACGCGTAGGCATGTTCAGAGTACCAGGTAGGAGGACTGGTGGCGTGCATAAACGCGTCCAGAGCAGTTAAAGGCTTAACTAAAAAAAAATATCAAGTTTCCACTGCAAAAACTGTACAAACTATTGCATTTTTAAATTATAAAGGAGCTCGTTTATGAAAGCTTGAATTCCTGAATCTATACAACTTCTTTTTGTGATAAGTGAAAAAGTAATTTACCTACAACATTTACATTTTGAAAATGTGAATATATCTAGGTAAACTTCTGCTACCCAAAATTTCAAGGATTTGCTTGTCAATGGGTGTCATTTCCTAAAAGTTCTGGATGATTTGATGGGGAATGACCCCTATGCAATATTGGGACATGCGTTACCATGAAGTAACAGCACCCTTTGTCACACACCATTAGACAACAGTGGTTTTTGACGGACATGCTGCTTCATAAATATTCTTCATTCTCCGATGTGATGTCTACCGGTATGTGTTTACTGGTATGTGTTTTTCCGTTGCTAAGAAAAGAACACCACCACGTTGATCCTGTTTGGACGCATTGGGTAATAATGTCGCCATTGTTTACCTTGCTGCATTTACTGCACGAATGTCAGAAAGGCACGAATGCCACACTAATACCTTGCCAACAAATTGGTACTTATATGTCCGCATCAGACTCACCACACACAATTCAACAAAAACTGACATTTTGATTACACAGAATGGGCATATGATTAGTGAGTCTGGACAATTTAAATCTGTAGGTATTCAGATAGATGGTAAGTTGTCATGGAAAGCCCGTGGGTAGGATTTTGTTCAAAAATTGAATGCTACTACTTATGAAGGTCAACCATTAAAGATGTTTTAGAACCTGTGACTGTTTATTCAATGTAAACACACAGAACTGGAACCAATCACTGTTTTGCAATAGTTATTTATTCATTCCATGCACCAGTTTTCAAGCCTTTTCAGGCTCATCTTCAGATGGTTTTCAGAAGTTGCATAGCTATTTCAAGCGTAATGCTGGATGCTGGTTTGCAACAGTATGGGCCGCTTTTGTTGTTAGTATCCATCTGTTTGCTTCCATTGTGATGACCAGTTGGTACCACAACACTCACTTTCCCACAATATGTATGCACATGCTAGATGCTGGCAAGGTTTCATTATCACAGTGTATATGTGCAATATTGTGTAAAATTGAGTGATGTGGAATGAACTGGCCATCACAATGGAAGCAGTCAAATAGATACTAACAACAAAAGCTGCCCATACTGTTGCAAACTAGCGCCCAGCATTATGCTTGAAATAGTTATGTGACTTCTGGAAAACCATCTGAAGATGAGCCTCAAAAGTTTTGGAAACCAGTTCATGGAATGAATAAATAAATATTTCAAAAAAGTGACTGGTTGCAGTTTTATGTATTTACTTTTAATGCTGCTATATTCTCCATTAGAACAGTATCTGAAGTACGTGATAGCCCAACATGAAAATTAGTCTAAGTTGCTTATTTCCATTCACTTGTGACCTATGACATTGTATTGTAGAGTATTTTTGGCTTAGAAAAGAGAGTTCAATCAATATGTTGTGTAAGTTTGAGAATCTCTTGTCAACCCTGTTCAGGAGCCTTGAAACTTTGACATTGGCATCTCAATATATACACTCATCATAAAAAGTTAAGCATATTTGCAAATTACCTACCAATAATCACTATGAGCATTACTTTTGTGTTTATGTAGGAAGGTGGTTGTGTAAATGTTGTGAACTCATTTGTCGTTGCCACTTTACCTCATCAGGGGCAGTGCAATCACGGCTTGTAAACAAATACAGTACACCAGAGCTATGAATGCACAGTTGTCCGTGTGCTTCTTAATGCAGCAGAATGCCTCAGCACAGGCTCTCCATGGCAGACTGTATCAAAATTGTCACATAGGTGGGATTAAACACAAGACAAGTTGACATTGTGAATATTGTTCATGTTAATCAAAGTGTTGTCTCCAGACTGTGGAAAAGTTCCAGGAAATGGATTCAATAGTGGATCGACATCGCGAAGACCGTCCACGCAAAACTACAGCAGCTCAGGACCGGTATGTAATGATATCTGCACAGAGACACCCTATAAGGAGAGTGACTACTCCGTGTCATGAGCTTCAAGAAGCCACGGGGGTTACCGCAAGGACCCAATCTGTGCACAACAGACTTTATGATAGGGGTTCGTACAGCTGAAGACCTCTCAAGACTCTAGCACTTCGTCCACATCACAGGGGTGCTTGCGTAAGAGGGGCTAGAGCACGTGAACCTTGGATACGACTCCAATGGACCAAAATGCTGTTAACAGGTGAATTGCAAATAGGCTTGCATCCTGACAACAACTCTATTTGCATATGGAGGCGAAAAGGGGAATATAGACATCTCTAAATGACTGTGGAATGTCACCAACAATCCGGTGGCTCAATTTTATTATGGCCAGGTATCGTGTAGGGCCACCGCACACCACTCATTCCAATTGAAGGCAACATGACTACTGCAGTGTATGAAAACAACATTCTACAACCCATAGTCAGTTGTTTTGCAGAGACTTCACAGTGTGTGTTGGTATCTGACAGGATGTGAGATCTGAGGAATGGATTGGTTAGCATGCTCCCCTGATACAACTGCATAGAGCATACATGGAGCGTGTTCAAAAGAGCGATTTCTAGTCGTCAGTATCCTCCATTAATGACTGAAGCTCTCAGGAATGCTGCCATTGAGGAGTGGGACAAACGTCCCAAGAGGCCTGCAATGATTTGGTACTGAGCGCGCCCTGTCCCATTCAAGAGTGCCTGAGGGTTCGTTGAGGACCTACGCATTACTGAACAGTGTGCTATACAAACCATTTAATGTTTTTTGATGTTGGAGGTCATTGCAACTTTTTTTCCCAAATGTTCCTTTTTCATTTCATAATTGGTTCCAAGAGAATGTATAGCTTTCATTTGCATAATACTCCGTGACATCAAAAAATACAGTATAAGATATCTATCTTATTTTGAGATGCGAGAACCAATTATATGCTTAACTTTTTTTAATGGGTGTCTATTTTCTTTAGTGTCGTTTGTTGTTAACAATATGAGTGTATTCCGAGAATTAGCAACTAGTAGGCAGAAATCGAATCTGCATTTGTATTGCGCCTTGACTCTTGTACAGAAAGGCATGCAGTATTCTGCTGCATTCATTTTCAGTAAGCTGCCACAAGAATTAAAAAACCGTAGCAGTAATCTTTGCACTGTCAAGTCTAAACTGGAGACTTTCCTCATGGCTCGCTCTTTTCAATTTTTCAGGGAGTTCCTGGAAAACAATTAAGTTAATTCTGTATTATATTGTTGATTATGCTAGTATATACTCGCAGCTTGTCATCTGCATGGGATTTGTGTGTATTTAATTTTTTGTGTTATTACTTTTCTGAAGTCAATTTCATATACTGACTTCATTCCATGACCATGGAGATTTGCTACTTAATATGGTCCTATGTAGTACATGTAAAATACATTATAAATAAATAAATAAATAAAACAAAGAAGATGAGCTCAATACCAGGGATGAATTTCAGGCTGAACTGAAAGAAACTTTTGGTGACAATCAACAGAATGTTACAACAACAGAAGAATTCATCAAGTGGTACAAGCACATCAAGGAAAAGCAATAGAAAGGAAGATGGTTGATTCCTGAAAGTAGTCCCTGTGGAAGTTAAAGAAGAACACCATGATCTCACTACTCTCATATACCAGATTGTAAGAGAAGAGAGACAGCATTTTGTGGCAGCCAGAACTGTCAGACCAAGTACACTCAAGAATTGGTGACCAGTAATGTAGACCCCATACATCTGGAGGTAATAGAAAATGTTGAAGGAGAAGTGTATTGTTCTTTGACACTAATCTCCACCACCTGTGGGATGTGCCATGAAAAATGGACTTGGACTTATGTTGCTGTTGTCAGATGATAACCCAGCATCCAACTAACACAGGTACAACCAACTAATCCACCATGTAAAATGCCCTGCAGAAGAACAGACATTTGAGGGTGGAGGACAACAAACAGTTTGTTTTCACTGTTGGTGGCGTGGATACTTTGTACGCTACTGCAGCGGAAGAAGACTATTAGATGACTATTATGCCACAAGACATCAGCAATCACAACAGTGCTATTCGTACCAGTCAACTGCAAACGATTACAGTCGATCTGTGGACCGAAGCTAATCACTGTATCCACAATGGGTCACTTCCCAACACGCCATAGGCATTTCCTGTCACTGTACGGAGGTACTGGCCACTCGGCTAACCACCGAAAGGCTGCCACAGATGAAAATCGTCTGCGGACAACAGTTATCGAGATGTCAGGAAAACTCACTGACATCATTCACGGCCGACTGCGTCAGGTGCTAGTGAACTCTGGGGCTTCTTTTTCTGTTATGTCAAATGCTTATTGCTAGCTAAAGAATACTGCATTCTGTGATATGAAAATAATTGTGTGGAAGTCACAAAAAGGAAATATGTGTAGCTGACAGGAACACGTATTGCAGGAATAACTATCGATAACAGAACACGGCCTTTAAAATTTGTCATTTAAACAGAACAAAGTCACGATATTATTTTCAGGGGAAACTTGCTGCAGGCATCACAGTGTCGAAGATCAGAGCTCCAGACTGATAAAGCTATTTCAACAACCACAGATAACAAAGATTGCTTCCGGGCATTTGTTCGCCACCGAAGTCGTCGTTACCCCTTCCTCGACGTCGAGACATCTCCCGAAAGAAATCTACAAACCGGTAGTGACAATAAGCATTCTAGATGGGCGAGGAGTGTCACGAGCAGCCACAACTCGTCCCTAAAGGTACATGCTCAGAGATAGCCGAACCAGTCCAGGAGGGTCAGCTTAGTGACACCGGTGAAGAAACGTGCTCTACTACCACTACAGACGACACAGGGAAGGATGCTAGTATCAAACTGCCGATAGGACCTGACGTCACCGAGGGACAGTGTCAGTTGTGATCCTTCTGCATCAGTTTTCGGACGCTTTCAAATCCCGAGTGAAGAGCAGCCAGGGAAGCAGCCTATGGTAAAACACCGAATCGACACTAAGGATAATTCACCGATTGGCCAGCACTCGTATAAAGTTTCTCTGGTAGAATGACGGATGATCCCGGAGGAAGTGGAGATGATGCTGCGAGGTAACATCATTGAATGTTTAGTGTGTCCTCAGTCCTCTTCGATGGTCTTCTCTGACAGTCCTTGTGAAGAGCAAAGATGGCACATGGCATTTCTGTGTCAGATCTCGGGTACTGAACAATATCACAAAGGAAGATGTCTGTCCGTTGCTGTGTGTCGATGACACCCTGGACTTCTTCGACGGAGCAAAGTATTTCTCAGTTACGGACATGCTGACAGAACATTAGAAAATCAAGGCTGACCGGGAAAATACTGCACGCCTTCCACACGCGAATGGCCTCGCAGTACACTTTAGTAACAGGTTGGCAAGTACGGTCTCGATGTACGTCAACACGGAACAGAGAGAGTGGGATCGGTACTGCCTGTAGTGACATTCGCACACGACTGAGCGAAGCGAGAAACTGAAAGCTTCTCACTTTTCTTTCTGTTCTGTGGTTGCGAGGCCAAAATGACTATGGATACCCTATTCCTGTTTCGGCTGGACGATACTCGGGATGACTAAATGAAACGCATTACAAAGACCGAAGGAGCAAAGCAGCTGGCTCGAATATAAACCCTGTATGCCCAGATTAAATACCGAATGCACTCTTAACGCCGAGCACCGACCGGTGAAGTACAGCCGAGGGGAGTCGGTACGGAGTTTTATACCTGTGCGGATAGTGAGACTATTGAAAATGTTACTGTAGTCCTAGTTTGGGTCTCGTCGTATCCTTAATCGTGTGTCGCATAATAACGTATGACATTGAGAACTGTAACCCTTTGTCACGAAGACGAAAGCACGAGTCCTCTGTGTGAAGCCCTGGTACACTCCAGAGACACACACTGACGGTGGGAGGTTCGAGAAAACTGAAGACCGACTCGAGGATCCTGGAGCTTTGAAGGGAGGGGCTACTTTCGATGCTCGTACTAGTGAAGGGGATATAATGACGTGACCACAACGTGAGAATCCACCAGCACTGCCATACGGAGGACCGTTGACGAGATCTAGATCTAGGGTGCTGTAGTCTGCTCCAGCGAGAACTAATGATGAAGCGAGCTGTGGCACGTGAAGTGTAGTGGTGTAGTGTAGTGGTTAGCATCGTCAGCGGGTGTGCTGTTGGTCACGAGTTCAGATCCGACCACCAGCAATTATTTGTTATTTAGTGTTTATCATTTCTGGGAGGTTCTAGAAATATCTTACGTTTGTAATGTTTTAATAATCTGGAGTGTTAAATGTCTGTATAAATAGCTGTAGTCTCTATGCAGGAGGTCAGTTCTGGTCTGGGTACTTTGGTGTCGATAATAAACATGCTTTGAGTTCTAAGTGTCGTGTTTTTGTTTTGATGTGACAATATTTCTCACAGACAGCAGCAGTGATCCACTACAATTCCAAACTAATGGTGATGGTATGCTGTCTTATATTTAATGAGGTAAGAGTCGCATTCTGTTATCACAGTACATTTACTTGCTTATGAGATGTACAGTTGGCACCATAGCATTGTTTAAAATGAAATGCAGCATCCATGCAGACAGGGGAAAGTTGTGGATGTATTTTTTAATGTTCTATGACTGGGTGTCATTGACAGAAAAACTGGTTTTTCTGGAAACAGCTGCCGGTCATCTTGCAGGAAAATTGTTGGTTTCTGTTTTGAATGCTGACACTAATGACTGAGTTTGCATATTCTTCCAGTAGTTTCATTCAATGATGTTTTAGGCAGTAGGTGAAACAGTGAAGGGTTGGCATTGTGTGGTCACCTAGGGCTGATGTCTTATCAGGTTTTTTTTTTTTTTTCTGAGATAAAGAACAGTGTGCAGTAGTACAAACATCAGGTATTAATCTATAAAATTTCTAAACTATGAGCAGTTATATAGGTTTATGACCAAGGAATAATGGATAAAAATGATAATGTCCTAATTTCTTCTCATGTATATGACAGAGAGGTGTATGATGCCTTTTGTTAATACATTTGTGCTTAATAGATTTAGTGATAGTGGCTGTGTTGGAGAGACAGCATGATTGTAATCAAAACAAATGGAATAATTAGGTATAATGTGATAAGGATGCTGTGAGATCTTCTATTGGTTGTTGGAGTAACAGTTACGTGCCCTATTACAAGAACAGACAATTTTGCCAGAAAATGCTTCAAAAAGTAATAGAGAGAGAGAATCCTAATTAATAACTGATTTTTAAGTAGACCAAAATAATAATATTTAAATCAATTGAACAAAAAGTGTGAGAATACCTTGAATGCACCACATTTCCTGTATTGCTATTTTCAAGTTCAATTCATTGTGACATAACCTTCATCCACTTTCGTGTGAGATAACATAAAACTATATAAAACCAACAAGAAATAAAATTTTTTTAAACTTTTGTCATATTTTTCTGTCAGTTTTCTTCCTAACTTCTTTTGTGTGTTTCATTTTTATCTACTAATTCACTTTGCTGTGGTTCTTATTTCTTTACTGAAATAAATATTAAAAATGTTGAATACTTTAATATGTCATTTGGCAGTTTCATGTGGTCTCTGCATTTCAGGCAAACGATGATAAAGTGTTGGTTATACCAGCACAGACACCTGTTCCGGTCAAGGTCACAAAGAGTCTTCCATTGACACTCTCAGGAGAGAGTATAGTAGTTCAGGTTCTTGAAGCTGATGATGATGATGATGATGATGATGATGATGATGATGATGAGGATACAGACAAAGAACAGGGAGCTGTAGTTTTAGGAAATGTAAGTAAAAGTTTGTACACATTCCGTCTAATAATTTTAGTAGATTTTTTTGTAAAAATTTAGCAGACAATTTAATTTTAATTTATAAAAGTGATAACTTGGATGAGAATATTCCTTAGTGCACCTATAGGCAGTGCCGAACCCCCCCCCCTCCCCTCCAGTCACACACACACACACACACACACACACACACACACACACACACACAAAAATCATAGTCGAAGTAATGAAAAAACCCTCTGTTTTAAAATATGAAACTGTGGGTACTAGCAGAGATCACCCATGAATTTCAACCACCTTAGTTCTATGAGGAGGACACTTGATTCCAAGATGATTGTGTCCCAATTCAAAGAGTGGCATTCTTAAAGAATGGTTTAATCAATATGTGAATAATTTGTTACTCTGCTAAGTTCAACAGGCACCATATTTCAACATTATTGAACACCTTTTGTGACGGGGCCCTCACACACTTAATATGTATGCGCAGTAATATTGTGCCAATATATTGCAGGAAAGTGCAAGGCCAAGAACAGCACAATACAATTGCGCAATATTCATGCCTTTGTAGTGAACATGTTGGTGCGCAAAAATGTGGAACTCATTTGTATTGTTGCTTGCCTTGCAAAACACAAGCGGAAATTATGCAGAATAGATGAAATTAGCCTGAAAATCTTCCAGTACATGTTTCAATGGGCCACTGGCTCATTCACTGTGTCGTAGCTTCATAAACAACAAAAACTAATTAAAAATTAAACAAGGAAATTGTAAATTATTGTGTACACATGCTGTGTTTTCTGTGTGTCCTCTACTGTAACAACTGTTGCAAAAAAAATAAAATAAAATAAAACAATTATTTACTGATTACTAATTGAAAGCTTATGTGATCTGATGTCTGTGGAGTGCAAGGAAGAAAAACATTTATGCTGACAGGACAGCTGCCCTGATCCTATTTGCCAATTCTGAAAACTGCTATAAGTAAAATAAACTTTTCTGCTGACTATCATGACACATGGGCTTCAGTTCCCTCTGCCATTTTGGACAATGAGGTATATGGCATCTGAGAAATGAAGTTTGTGCCTGTTTACAAAGTACTGCATGATGCTTTAATATACATACTCCAGCACACGCCCTGATCTTTTGTCATCTAATTTTTTCATTTCTCTGCAGAAATTCATTCAGTGTAAATTGAATTTCTCTTGATCTCAGTAGGAACTGCTGTTTATTGCACATCACTGCCCTTACATGGTACAATATACATTGCCATATAGTGAATGTGTGTCAGAATTGTTTAAAGCTCTCTAGTCTCCTTCAATATATTGTACAGACTGTCAATACTGCTCATAGAGGGTCAGTATTATTGCAAAATAAATATTGAGCATGGGAGGGCTTCTCAAGTTTTTGAGCAGATAATTCAGTACGTGCTTCCTCCTCAGTTAAAGGTTGTGAAATCCCTCTGTGGGTCCAGGGTTTAGAATAGGCCCGAGGTATTCCTGCCTGTCGTACGAAGTGACTGAAAGGAGTTTCACACGTTTTGGCCTTTATGTGATGGTCCTCTGTAGGGTTTGATCTCCATTCTTCGGATTTTCCCGAAGAGCGAGCCAACTGGGGAAGGGTGCCTTATAAGGTGGATCGTGTCCATCGTGCATTGAGATCTTTAGCCTACTTTCTTGTTGCTGCATTGCAGTCCTGCCCATTCTCCATCTCTTGGGCGAGCACACCTTCCTGGGTTCATTTTCGACCATGCACTATGCAGTGTCAATTTCTACGTCGACGATGACCATGGACTTCTTTGCACCTGATATCCAGCTCGGTAGCCAGTCCGTTGTGGTGGGTCTGCCACATACCCTGTTGGTTGTAGCCCCCCGACCACACAGGGATCGCTCTGCTGATGCCTGCGCCATTATCTCCCTATGTATGCCAAGGGGTAGATGCCCATCCTCCGGGGTATCGGGACTCCCGGCAATGGCCATCCTGCCAGGTGGCCTTTGCTACGGCTGGGTTGCGCCTGTGGGAAGCGCCCCTGGTCAGAGTGGGTGGCATCAGGGCGGATGGCACATGATGAAGCGTAGTCCATCATCTCTTACTGGTGGTGAAACACCAGCCGTCTCTAAGCGATCATGAGCTCAATTCAACACACAGAAGTATGACCCCAAATTATTCCCCTCCCTGGCCACACCATGGGAAGAACGTCATGCTAAGGATGGCAGCGGATCTTATTCGCGCCAGTACCTTAGATGTTCGAGAGCTGATGGGGAATCTTTCATGACAATGAAGCCTCAGTATTTTGTTGAGCATTTAGAGGACAAGTTTGGGAAGGTGGAGGACTTGTCCAAAATGAGATCTGGGTCAGTCTTGATCAAAACAGCATCTTCTGCCCAGCCATGGGAGTTACTTGCTTGTGACAAGCTGGGGGATATTTCTGTAACCATCACTTACATGGTCCAGGGTATCATATTTCACAGAGACCTTCTTTTGCAGTCCGATGATGAGCTGCGCACCAATTTAGAGCGGTGAGGTGTACATTTCGTGTGGCGTGTCGACTGGAGTCCGAAGGATAATCAGGTCGCCACCGGTGCCTTCATCTTGGCCTTTGAGGGTGATGCATTGCCCGAGAAGGTCAAGGTGATGGTCTACCGGTGTGATGTAAAGCCCTATATCCCTCCCCTGTGCTGGAAGTTCGGCCATATGTTTTCCCGCTGTACTTCTAGCGTCACATGCCGAGATTGCGGACGCCCATCACTTCCCAATACTCCATGTGCCCTGCCTCCCATCTGTGTCAGCTGTGGAGAGCACCATTTGCCTTGCTCGCCTGACTGCAGGATTCTCCAGAACGAAAGGAAAATCGTGGAGTACAAGACGCTAGACAGACTGACCTACACTGAAGCTAAGAGAAAATTTGAATGCCTGCATCCTGTGTGTATGACATAGTCTTAAGTCGCTGCTACAGAATTTCTGGCACAGTCAGCTCAGTGGTGAAGGCTGGAATTTGCATGCCAATACCACAATTGGACATTCACTGAGTGACGATAAATGGCCTTTCCAGATTAATTGGTCAGGTGACCGTTGGTGTGTATGGCATGAAACATCTGAAAGCAAGGGGTATCAGGCTGGAGGTGGGAATGGGGGTGTGGGACATTCCAGCAGAAATGCGATCTATTGGCTGGAGCCCGCTGACATCACAGTGAGGCAGCACAGCATAGCATAGCACAGCAGTTTGATTATTCAGTAAATGTACTGCACCACACTTGCTTTGGGGTGTTATTCATTCATTTTACTTTCAATTTGGTTCAATACATAGTTGAACAAATTAAATAAAGTGGCATGACAGATGTATTACACATTAGGAAATGATAATTAAGATGAAACATAACTCACTTGTTTGGTGTAGAAACAGATGGTAGTGTAGACTGTTCCACATTTCTGTTGCCGTTTATCAGATGAAGGTGAAATCCATAGCAGCTTCCTCCTTGTGCATATCTCTTTATAGTTTCCAATTTTGCTTATTGATTCAGAGACCTAATCCTTAAATGAATGTTCTTTTTCCTACATAAAGAGCAATAACTGTGTGGAAACTGTTTCAAAATAGAGCACAGACACTTTACAACATTTTTTTGTTTGCGCACTCCGTTTCCATTAAAATCAACAAATTCTCCTTCAAACTGCAACATGTTGTTTTTCCGTGCTCGTATTGGAGAGTAATGATCATCGTGAGATGTAATTGATATCCAGTCTGCAATAGACTCTTCTAATTCACTTTTTGCTACTGGAATACCTAACAATTTATCATTGTTTTGGTACTTAAATGCAGTATAACTTGCAATGTATTTCACTGCATCTGGAAGAACATCCAGAATTGCTGCACAACCACACAGTTTTACCTCATCCATACAAATTATAAAAGTGGGTGTGCGTATATATGTATGCATGTATGGGGCATTCAGAAGCCAAGCTGACTGACTACATCAAATGAAAATGTTCAGTACAAACAATTAGTTATTGAGTTATTTTAAAAAAAGCTCTAAAATTTTTCAGCATATTTAGAATAAACTGATGTTAAGGTTACGTTTTCAGCACTTTATAAATGTATAAAAAAATTCAATGGCTGTCTCTCCCATAAGAAAAACTGCTTTGTATGGAGTGAGTCACATTGCCGACTGAAAGGTGTTGACAAAATATTGTGTGGTTTCAATACAGGCAATTTTATGAAACAAATAAACACAAGCAGTACCATTTTACATGAAAAAATCACAAGTATTAATGTAAGTAATTAAATAGTACTTAATGTACAAGTAGAAAATGCGGTCTCCCCCCCCCCCCCCCCCCCTCTCGCACACCATGGAGATCAGTCTTCATGTACTATAAAGAAGACCATGTGGAACATCAGCTAGACTTTCTAAAGGTCAGTTTCCATTTTTTGTGGGGATATTAATTTTTCCAAATGGCATTTCTGGCGAGAAAGTAGTTTTATATTGGATAGCAAATGGTTCAGCCGTCTCAGTATTGATCCATCTCATTGTCAGCTAGTTAATTGTTTCACCTTCAACATTTGTTTTCCTATGGGTGATACATTTTTCTAAGTTTGCTGTTGAATGGAAGTTTTCGTGGTTCATTTCTGTTAGGTAATCAGTGTTACTTTCCTTGCAGCTAAGAACATCATCATACTGATCTCTTAGACAAAAGATGTGATGACTAGTTTTTAGTCTCTTTTTAATAAAAGAAAAATCTGTATCATTTGGAAGGTAACTGTGTCCTGGCGGAAGGAACTTTTAAGACAATAGTTTGTGTTACCTCTCGTATTTTGCAGGTATTTTATAAGACGGAGAAAAACATTTGTGTTGCAGTTTTGATTGCTGCATGAGCGAGAGTATGTGAAAATATGTTTGCCATTACTGCCATGGAGAGTCAGGTGTTCTATTAGACAAGAGCTTATTTCTTGCAAACCTCTCGAACCACCAGTTTGGGACCATACATACATACATGTTATCTATTTTGTAATTAAACATGAACACCAAAATCATGGACATAAGAGATCTGTACGACATTTAGTTCGGGAGGTATGAGGTCATAAACAGTGAATCCGTGAAAAACTACTGCATCAAGCATGATGGTTAAATTTATTACTTCTTTGCTGCTAACTCAATTTGCAACACATTTCGGAAACAGTAATCGCATGTGCCACTGAATGTACCTAAAAGACTGTATCATTACATGACATACAGTACAGGAGATATGACATTACACACAGAGAGATTCTTGAGAAACGGCCACACCATGCATGATTTTTTAATTTATTACTTCATTACTACTAACTCTATTCACAGCACATTTTGCAGACTGTATCACATATGCCACTTTATGTACCTGCAAAATTATGTCATTATACAGCATGTAGCTCAGCAGATACGATATAAACATTAAGATGCCTGAAAATGAAACTGCAGGTTGAAATTCGCTAGACATATAGTCGAAATATATGTACAAATATGCATGAAATATGTTAAATATGTGTGAAATAAATTTGACATGTAGATATACGAGCAAAGCCGTCTGTAAACAACTCATCGTAAACCCCTGGAAAAATTTCTGATTTGGTACACACACTGGTTACAATTTGGAAAGAAATACTGATGGGGTAGGAACTGCCAGTCTCTTGTTTGGATGACTGTGATAATGTGGGGAGAGAAAGGAGGAGGAGGGCAGATACTGAGGGGGGAGGAGGAGAGAGGCACAGATAGGAGGAGACGGACAGAGCTAGGGGACAGAGAGGGGAGAGGAGGAGATTGACACAGAAAGGAAATGGCAGGAGATGAACATAGAGGGGGGGGGGGGGGGGGGGAGAGACTCATAGATAGAGGGGGACGAGGAAATGGACAGAGAAAGGAAAAAGGATAAGATGAGATGAACAGAGAGAGGTGGAGGAGGAGAGGGAATGAGCAGATGGACGGATGAGGAAGCAGCATATTGACAGGGTGGAGGTGGGGGGAGGAGGAGGATATGGACAGAAAGAGGAATGGGAGGAGGTGGTTAGACAGAGACAGGGGGAAGGAGGTGGACTAATAGAAGATTGGAATAAATACGTACCATGGCAATTCCAAATACTCAGCTAGCATGTTAATAAATTTTCTTAGACATTCACAGCTTCTGGGATTTCTCGCATTGGTGATCCCTCGACAACATTTATACAGAGTTAATTTGTAATAAAACTTAGGGATACAGAATCTGGGTCGACATACACTGAAAAAGACTCTGCATTTAACTCTTCAGTAATTGGTGTGTTTCCAGAGAAGGAAGTATCACTTGCATTACCTGGAAATTTAAGGAGACACACCTCATTTCTCTCTTCAAATACAAAATATTTCTAATCCTCATACCCTAGGAGAAAATTTTTCCAAGCGATCTTCATTTAGTCTGGAAGTTAATATGTAGCTGACTTTCATACTTTTTAGACTTTCAAAAAGTCCAAAGAGAGATCTTATTGACGTAATGAAACCTTTTTCGAAAGGCAACAAACTGTCTCTATCACCACCTTGCACTCGGGAACAAATGTCTAGGAGTCTCTTTAGAGTATTCTCCTGAATTGTGACATTCATTCCACATCCCCGTTGCAGAGGTGAGCATTCATCTTTTGGAACTCTTAGAGCTCGAGAAATCAAAGACACCAATAACGAATTCATTCTGCTTTGCACGTCGTCTTAGATTTAAGTGTGCTTCAGTAATGTGGTGTGTTGTCATTAGGTCACTTTTTTATGTTTAAAAATTTACTTTAAGATAATTTTTTAGCTATAATTAATTGGAGTGTTATTTATGCTCTTGCTTCTTACCTCTTTGCTTACATCCTGGCTTTGTGTAGTTTATTCTCCATGTCAGTTTGTGCTGGGGATTGCTTTGGGTAGTAGCTTCCTTCTGGAAAGTAACCCTAGAAGTTTGTTTCTTGAATCTCATTCATAATCTTCAGGCCAAAATTGAATTGAACGTGCATGTACAGTTACCACATTCACTTTGGCTGCATGTTTGTGTCGAACTGTTGCTCATCTTTGGGAAATGCGTGATAAATAATGTTTGTTATCTTTTGAGCAATATTAATGCATTGTGCCACAACCCAATTTCAGTGACCCTTGCTCACGATTGACACAAAACAAGTTATTTTCTTTACACGCACAGCCACAACAGTTCTCAAAGTGACATCAAGGTGTACAGAGGCGTCGAAGAACTTCTTGCTCACCAGGAGCCAGAATGGTTTACCTCCTTATTCTGCTGTCCGTGGGAGGAGGGAACATTATGGTCTGGGGAATGTTTTCATGGCATTCCCTTGATGATCTTATCATTGTGGAAGAGAGAGTGCAGCAATGAAAGTATGCATCTATTCTTGGGGACCATGTTCGCCCTTACTTGCAATTTGTTTTTCCTAGGCACGTTCACATGTACCAGCAGGACAAGGAGCATGTCGCACAGCTCACTTTACACATGTGTAGTTCGAAGAGGGCCAGGATGAGTTGACTGTGCTCTCCTGGCCACCAAACTCCCCAGATTTAAACCCGATCAAGAATCTCTGGGACAACCTCGATCAGGCTGTTTGTGCCATGGATCCTCGACCGTGAAACCTAGCCTAGCTGGCCACAGCACTGGAGCTGGCATGGCTCCACATCCCTGTTGGCACCTTCCAGAACCTTATTGACACTTTTCTTGCATGTCCTGCAGTGGTCCGACACTGTGTGTGTGTGTGTTCTTGCAATAATTATATCAGTTATCAGCATCACTCAGTTCAGTTTGTGTATATATTGTTATTTTTGCAATTTGTTTAAACATTATGTTGAAGTCGAAGAATATGTTTTTAATAAAGCAAGCAGTAGCTTTAAATGTCCTATACAGTAAATGCAATAAATTGTTTCAGCTGACGCTTGATGATGTGTCGGCTTCCAGCAGTTTAACTGCTGAAATAAATGTAAACAGGTATGTAAATTTCATATTTTTGATTGTGAAGAGGGAGGTGGTTGTTGTTATTTTAATGTATGAATAGTCAGCAAATAAATGTATGCCTACCACATATTTGACCAGTTGACTGACCCGCATTTTTTTCTTTTTTATTTATTTTTTTAAATTTTTATTATTTGCTGATGTTCAAAGTTTAAAAATTTATTTTTATGGTATGTGTTGCAACTTTGCTTTGCTACTCTGTTGCCTTTGATATTCATTCACTTTTCTCCCTTTTAGTATTGGAAGTTTGCATGCAAGCATAACTGATACTGCAACAGAGAAGAAATCTTCCTTTCGACGAGGTCCTCCGGCATCAGATGGACAATAATTCATTTGAAAAATTATATGTTGATATTGCCTGTGATATTAAAATAAAATGTTTTCATATACTTATTGAGCATTCAGCCATCCTCTCCCCTTTCTCTCCTTACTTGTTAACAGTAGTAATTAGAGACTGGTTTATATGCATTTGGATGTTGCTTATGCATTGGCATATTTGGCTCCTTCTCACTGGTTACTGCATATTTTGACTAAAAACTAGTGACGATGCATATTTTCACCTATGTTTACAATATTTTAAAAATTTAGATGGGCAGTCTCTAGCTCGATCTAGTTTTGATGTCTTACAGATTGACCGCAACCTAGAACTGCATGCAATCACTAACCGAGAGGCCACTGCATAGTGAAATCATTACAGAAGAGGAACAGGAACAGGCAGACAGTCAATGCTCCTGCACTGGCTAATCCAGGTTAATCCCCTCCACTGTCATACCGTACGCGTCGGTAACAGTTGAATTAAACTAATCAAGCTTTCAGTCGCATGTCCGTGGTTTCAGTTTAGCTTTCCATTTACGCACAGTTGAACGTGTTTACAACATGTTGTGTGCCATGTTGCCTGAAAAAAGAAACGTCATTTCGTGGATAGCTGACCATCCTGAAACATTTACATATGACGAAATTGCTTTATATTGTCAAGTTTGTGAGAGAAACGTTCCGTGCAAAAAAAAAAAAAAAAAAGTGTCAAATAGACCAGCATGTCAAGACAAGTCGTCGTATCACAGGAATGCAGAAGAAAGGACCAGCAAGTTGCAGTACCAGGGATTTGTCCAAAGGAAAACAAAAAGTTGGTTGAACATGGATGTGTGTGAAGCATTCACTGCAAGCAACATTCCTCTTCACAAACATACAAACCCTATCCTCAAAGGCTTCCTGCACAAATAATGCTTAAATCATAATATATACCAGATGAATCAACACTGCATAAAAATTACATACCGACAATTTACGTAAATGTTCTGGAAGAAATACACTATGAACTCGAGGACAGCATTATCTGGATTTCAGTTGATGAAACTACAAACACTTGTGGCCTTTACATTGCAAACTTAATTGTTGGTGCTTTAAAAGAAGAGCCTTCTTCTACCTATTTAGCGGCCTGCAAAGAACTTGAAAAAGTAGATCATCCTATGATTGCCAGATTTGTGAATGAGGGTATTAGAAAAATATTTCCAGAATCTTCTGCAGATGAAAGGGTGTTTGTGTTTATTTCAGATGCTGCTCCCTATATGATCAAAGCAGGAAAAGCCCTCAGTGTTTTATCCCAATTTGATTAATGGGACGTGCTTTGCTCATTGAGTACATCACCTTGCTGAAGGAGTACGTTCCACATTTGTGAATGTCAATAAACTGATTTCATCCTCAAAGACAGTGTTTCTAAAGGCTCCTGCTTGCATCAAGACGTACAAAGAAAAAAACACCAAATGTGCCTTGACCTCCCGAACCAGTGGTAACTCGTTGGGGTATGTGGGTTGAAGCTGTGTTTTTTTTAAATGAACATTTTGAGGCCATTAGAGGGATAGTAAACAATTTCGATAGTGCAGAGACGTTGGCAGTTTGCCAGTGCAAGGAAGCTTTTAATGATTCCTGTATTAAAAAAGACATTGCTGTGATTAGTACTCATTTTTTCCCATATACCTGCAAGTATTAAAAAGCTTGAAACTCAAGGTTTGGCATTGAATGAATCTATTCAGTTAATGAATAAAATTATTCTAGTGAACTCCTCATTGCTGGAGGTATTCCCAAGAAAAGTTCGAAAACATTTTAAACAATAATCCAGGCTTTGAACCCTTGTGCCAATTTGATAGTTTTATTAATGCAACAGGTGAACTTTTACCAGAAACCATAAGTGCCAACATATTGTAACTGTGGGCATGTATAGTGTCAGTATAAGTGGGTATAATTTAGCATCTTACACTTGTAGATATAGGATGGATGAAGGAGTTTCAATTTTCATAAAACAAGGGTTAAATGCAAAACTGTAGAAGTAAGCAAATTTTGTGTTGATCTGCACTTTGAGTTTTGTGCATGTGAACTTCAGCTAGATAATGTAGTATTGATATTAGCAACAGTCTACAGGTCCCCATTAGGAGACTGGGAGCTATTCATGAAAAAGTCTGTCGGACAAAAAGTAGTAGTTATTAATCTGTGGTGATTTCAATGTAAACTTTCTAAGTAATTCTGATAGGGAAAGTGAACTATAAGTGTTATTAACAACATATAACTTAGAATCAGTGATCAGTTTCCGTACATGTATAGCGCAGGACAGTAGCTCGCTAATAGATAATGTATTTGTACAGCAAGAGGATGTATAACACACGCTTTCCCTGTGGTATATGGATTGTTAGACCATGATGCACAACTGATTAACTTACAGAACCTAACAGGGTGTAGAGTCCAGAAACCATTAAGTAAAAGTGTGAGCTCGCTCAACCCGGCATCTATAGAGCACTTCAGAGAAAGCTTAAGAAATGTTAATTGGGGAGATGTATATAATGAGCCAAATGCTAATGATAAATGCAACACATTTCTTGATAAATTTATATCCCTTTTTGAACATTGATTCCCAAAGAAAATTACTAAATGTAACACCACACACTTTTCAAAGAAACCTTGGATTACTACAGGTATTAAAGTGTCTTCATAAAGGGAAAGAAAACTGTGTGAGACAGCAAGAACTAGCAAAGATCCAGCAGTAGTTTTACACTATAAAAATTATTGTAACATACTAAGAAAAGTTGTAAGGGAATCAAGAAATATATATGTTAGAGAAGAAATTAACAACTCCGTAAAAAAATCAAATCGATATGGAATGTTGTTAGGAGGGAGACACGAAAAGTAACTGCTGGGGTTGAATGAGAGCATCCTAACCAACAATACACAAGTAGCTAATGTATTTAACAACCATTTCTTAAGTGTAGGAGAAAAAATTGGTGAGAGTTCAAAAGAAAAAGCCAGACAGTACATGGAAGAGTCTGTTTTGAAAAAATGTAGTCACATTAACTTTCACCTAACAGCCTCTTGTGAAATAAGTAAAATTATTAAATCTTTGAAAAATAAATGTTCTGTTGGAGTAGATGAATCTCTAATAAGATATTAAAACAATTGGAGCAATTACAGCTGATGTTCTGATTCACACATGTAATGCATCACTAACTCAAGTTATTTTCCCAGACAGGTTAAAATATGCCATTGTCAGGCCTCTCTACAAAAGGGGGACACCACAGATGACAATAATTATCGGTCAGTATCCTTGCTTAGAGCATTTTCAAAAATCTTCGAGAAAGTAATGTACTCGAGTGGTTAGCCATCTCAACAGTGATGGGATACTTAGTAAATCACAATTTGGATTTCAAAAATGCTGTTCCACTGAGACAGCAATATACAATTTCATTGTCCACATAATATAGTCTTTAAATAGTAAAATGTCACCAATAGGAATTTTCTGTGACTTTTCCAAAGCATTTTATTGTATGAACCATGACATTATGTTGCAGAAATTACAACTATACGGTATAAATGGAATAGCATACGAGTCATACCTATGGAACAGGAAGCAAAAAGTTTCCTTACATAGGTCCAGTGAATTAAATAAGTTTGCCACTTCATCTAACTGGGATGAAATTACATTAGGTGTTCCACATGGTTCAATCATGGGTCCCCTTCTGTTCTTGATATATGTGAACGACCTCCCTTCCTATCTGAAACAGGAAGCTGAACTTACACTGTTTGCTGATGATACAGGCATAATTATTAATCCAGTTAAAGAAACTCCAATTGAAAATTATACAAATAAGGTCTTTGGAAAAGTCATTAATTGGTTTTCTGCGAATGGGCTTGCTCTAAACTTTGAAAAAACACAGTAAATCCAATTTTCTGCTGCAAAAAGTACAGTTTCTTCAATAAATATAACACATCAACAGAAGTCAGTAGACAGGGTAGAGCATACTAAGTTTTTGGGTGTACATATAGATGAGAATCTTAATTGGAAAATTCATATTTTGGATCTTCTAAAGCGACCAGGCTCAGCAACTTTTGCAATCAGAATAATTGCCTATTTTGAGGATGTAGAAATTAGTAAGCTAACATGCTTTGCATACTTTCACTTTCTGATGTCATACGGAATAATATTTTGGGGTAACTAAACATTTAGACAAAAAGTATTCACTGCTCAAAAGAAAGTGGTTAGAATAACTTATGGGGTTCATAGTCGCACATAATGTAGGCATCTTTTTAAAAGATTGGGAATTCTTACAACAGCCTTGCAGTACATTTACTTACTAATGAAATTTGTTCTCAACAACATGGACCACTTTAAAAACTACAGTGACATTCATGATTATAATACCATAAAAAAGAAAGACTTACACTATCCTTTACTCAACCTATCATTGCCACCGAAAGGGGTAAAATATGCTGCTATAAAAATTTTCGACAAATTACCAGATGAAATAAAATGTCTGACAGACTGCAGTAATAGCTTCAAAAATAAATTGAAATCATATCTCCTTGACAACTCCTCCTATACCATAGATGAATTCTTGAAGAGGAGTAAATAAATACACAAGTATAGTATATCCATTTTGTGCAATTTAAAGGAATGGGGTAAATAATAGAAATATTACTCTTTAACTTAGTATTGTGGAAAAATTCTTATTTCATATGTGCATTGCTTGTGGACTTGACACGTTCCACATGATAACGGCTACTGTACCGTGTGATTGATCAATGGAACATGTAAAAAAAAAAAAACAACCCAAATTCAAATACTGCTCGGTTATCTCAGTTGATGTAGAAAGGTCATTTTCTGCTTATAAAAATGCTCTGAGTGATCAAAGACACAATCTTACTACCGAACATTTGGAACAGTACGTGGTTGTTTATGTTTACAGTAGTAGAAAAATGTAAAATAAATTGTGAATGATTTGGTCCAATAGTATTAACTAAAAGTTAATGCTGTTCAAAAAAATTTGTGATTGTATGTTGTTTTTTAAATAAAATATTTCGGAGTTTTTGAGCATGACCCTCTGCATGCGATATATCTCGAAGTTGGTCCTGTACATATCGATTTTTTCGCTGCGACTCACTCGTACCACATCTGCTTGTTACCGACAACAATAGCAAAGAAGGAACAGTTCTTGAAACATGGTATGCATCCCCATTTTGCAAATTTTTATAAAATAATTACAGAAAGGTCTCCTTCCTAACCTCTACCAGAAAGTATTCGGAAAATGATGTCAGCTTTCTAAATGTACAGATTTTTTGTGTGGCCAGTGCTCTTCCTCATAATTGATAGGCACAGGTTCGACTTTGAGATATAATGCACACAGCAACCATGTTTTTTTTTTTTTTATTATTTGTTCTTGCATATTTCATCAATTTTCATGCATTTTTAAGCACGTTTCATGCATATTTTAAGGTTTTTATTATGCATATAATCCGGTCTCTAGAAATAATACTTTAAACTGCAAATTATGTATCAAGAAAACATAGGTGTGTGTTCGTTGATTCATAGGGTTTTGGTAGAAATGTAATGTACCATTGATCATGTTTCTTGAACACTAGTAAGTGTTACACATATCATGGATTTATTTCAGGATGCATCAGGATGAGTAGTTATGGGGTGTGGGAACATTAATGCCAATATACGTAATTCAGTTTGTTGTAAAAGTCTTTACTCCTTACCGCTATTACATGTATGTGTGATCACATTGAGCAGAGTGCTGGAAGAATGACTGATAATTACAAGCCTATACATGCTTCCACACTTCTAGTCATTTGCTTGCTATGTCTCTGACATGTTCATTGCTGCTGCCTCTTGCTGATGTTGCATAGTCAAACTGCGAGGTCATTCACACACTGTAGATAGTTTCACAAGAGCTGAGTGGCAGTATGAACCTTCATGTTGTAAACACAGGATGTATTGTGTGTCCCACAAATCATGCCCACTGACAACATAATAACTTCCAATTTTCGCGGTAGTTCGATGAACTGTTTCGAGCTGTACATTCCTCTCAGGGAATTTGCGTCACCATTAGCTCATTAATTATCAGCAATCTGCGTACTTGCTGTAACAAGTTGGAAGTAAAATTGGAAACTTGGTTGCTACTTGTAGAAGACAGTGAGCTCTATTGGAAGATCCAGTGTAACTAATAATACGCACCACTTTGGTCCAGAATTGGTACCATTATCTTGAAAAGTGATCTAGAATGGTCAAAATATAATGATTCTCATTTTTTTTATTTTGCTAAGGAACAAGTAATATCCAAATCAACACATTCAAAAAGTTTCTAGGAGTTCTTGTAGAGATCGTTTTGTTTTGCCCATATCATTCTGCTTATTCCATAATCATAACATGGAACATAACTGTAAGCATCTGCTTTCCAGTTTGACTGCCAGTAGAGTTGCACTACTCATAGGTTACTTGCTCTTTCGCGTCTGTCTTGGGAATGGACTGCCATGACTTTCTGTTAACACTTGTTCTCATAGGCTTTCAGGTACAACAATAAGGTTACATTTATCACTGCTCTTGTAAGGTGTTACGCCAACTACTTCAAATTTAGAATCTTGTTTCCAGGATTGAAAGTACATATTGACTTATCACATGTTCATCAATTTTGTTCTCTGCCTTTTGGGGAACACACTCTGATGCTCTTACTTAATTAGTTCACATTACTGTGTAGTTTTCAATGTCGATGAACTACTGTGAATTGGTACTCACCTAAATGTGATGCCCACCTAGGTAATCTACTTCTGGGATCCTTCAGTTTTAGTAGCCAATTCAGTTCTGCATGATACGTGATGGCAGTGAATTCTTTTCTCACTTGTGGTGGTGGTGGTGGTGGTGGTGGTGGTGGTGGTCTTAAGTCCTGAGACTGGTTTGATGCAGATCTCCATGCTACTCTAGCCTGTGCAAGCTTCATCTCCTACTACCTACTGCAGCCTACATCCTTCTGAATCTGCTTAGTGTATTCATCTCTTCGTCTCCCTCTACGATTTTTACCCTCCACGCTGCTCTCCAGTACAAAATTGGTGATCCCTTGATGCCTTAGAACATGTCCTACCAACCGATCCCTTCTTCTAGTCAAGTTGTGCCACAAACTTCTCTTCTCCCCAATCCTATTCAACACCTCTTCATTAGTTATGTGATCTACCCATCTAATCTTCAGCATTCTTCTGTAGCATCACATTTTGAAAGCTTCTATTCTCTTCTTGTCCAAACTATTTATCATCCATGTTTCACTTCCACACATGGCTACACTTCATACAAATACTATCAGAAACGTCTTCCTGACACTTAAATCTATACTCGATGTTAACAAATTTCTCTTCTTCAGAAACGCTTTCCTTGCCATTGCCAGTCTACATTTTACATCCTCTCCACTTCGACCATCATCAGTTATTATGCTCCCCAAATAGCAAAACTCCTTTACTACTTTAAGTGTCTCATTTCCTAATCTAATTTCCTCAGCATCACCCGACTTAATTCGACCACATTCCATTATCCTCGTTTTGCTTTTGTTGATGTTCATCTTATATCCTCCTTTCAAGACACTGTCCATTCCGTTCAACTGCTCTTCGAAGTCCTTTGCTGTCTCTGACAGAATTACAATGTCATTGGCGAACCTAAAAGTTTTATTTCTTCTCCATGGATTTTAATACCTACTCCAAATTTTTCTTTTGTTTCCTTTACTGCTTGCTCAATATACTGATTGAATAGCATCGGGGAGAAGCTACAACCCTGTCTCACTCCCTTCCCAACCGCTGCTTCCCTTTCATGCCCCTCGACTCTTACAACTGCCATCTGCTTTCTGTACAAATTGTAAATAGCCTTTCGCTCCCTGTATTTTACCCCTGCCACCTTCAGAATTTGAAAGAGAGTATTCCAGTCAACATTGTCAAAAGCTTTCTCTAAGTCTGCAAATGATAGAAACATAGATTTGCCTTTCCTTAATCTTTCTTCTAAGATAAGTCGTAGGGTCAGTATTGCCTCATGTGTTCCAACATTTCTGCGGAATCCAAACTGATCTTCCCTGAGGTCGGCTTCTACCAGTTTTTTCCATTCACCTGTAAAGAATTTGCGTTAGTATTTTGCAGCTGTGACTTATTAAACTGATAGTTCGGCAATTTTCACATCTGTCAACACCTGCTTTCTTTGGGATTGGAATTATTATATTCTTCTTGAAGTCTGAGGGAGTTTCGCTTGTCTCATACATCTTGCTCACCAGATGGTAGAGTTTTGTCAGGACTGGCTCTCCCAAGGCTGTCAGTAGTTCTAATGGAATGTTATCTACTCCCGGGGCCTTGTTTCTACTTAGGTCTTTCAGTGCTCTGTCAAACTCTTCACGCAGTATCACATTTCCCATTTCATCTTCATCTACCTCCTCTTCCATTTCCATAATATTGTCCTCAAGAACATCGCCCCTGTATAGACCCTCTATATACTCCTTCCACCTTTCTGCTTTCCCTTCTTTGCTTAGAACTGGGTTTCCATCTGAGCTCTTGATATTCATGCAAGTGGTTCTCTTTTCTCCAAAGGTCTCTTTAATTTTCCTGTAGGCAGTATCTATCTTACCCCTCGTGAGATAAGCCTCTACATCCTTACATTTGTCCTCTAGCCATCCCTGCTTAGCCATTTTATGCTTCCTGTCGATCTCATTTTTGAGACGTTTGTATTCCTTTTTGCCTGCTTCACTTACTGCAGTTTTGTATTTTCGCCTTTCATCAATTAAATTCAATATTTCTTCTGTTACCCAAGGATTTCTACTAGCCCTCGTCTTTTTACCTACTTGATCCTTTGCTGCCTTCACTACTTCATCCGTCAAAGCTACCCATTCTTCTTCTACTGTATTTCTTTCCCCCATTCCTGTCAATTGTTCCCTTCTGCTCTCCCTGAAACTCTGTACAACCTCTGGTTCTTTCAGTTTATCCAGGTCCCATCTCCTTAAATTCCCACCTTTTTGCAGTTTCTTCAGTTTTAATCTACGGTTCATAACCAATAGATTGTGGTCAGAGTCCACTTCTGCCCCTGGAAATGTCTTACAATTTAAAATCTGGTTCCTAAATCTCTGTCTTACCATTCTATAATCTATCTGAAACCTTCTAGTATCTCCAGGGTTCTTCCATGTTTACAACCTTCTTTCATTATTCTTGAACCAAGTGTTAGCTACAATTAAGTTACGCTCTGTGCAAAATTTTACCAGGTGAATTCCTCTTGCGTTTCTTACCCCCAATCCATATTCACCTACTATGTTTCCGTCTCTTCCTTTTCCTACTGTCAAATTCCAGTCACCCATGACTATTAAATTTTTGTTTCCATTCACTACCTGAATAATTTATTTTATCTCATCATACATTTCATCAATTTCTTCATCTGCAAAGCTAGTTGGCATATAAACTTGTACTACTGTAGTAGGCGTTGGCTTCGTGTCTATCTTGGCCACAATAATGTGTTCACTATGCTGTTTGTAGTAGCTTAGCCGCATTCCTATTTTTTTATTCATTATTAAACCTACTCCTGCATTACCCCTATTTGATTTTGTATTTATAACCCTGTATTCACCTGACCAAAAGTCTTGTTCGTCCTGCCACCGAACTTCACTAATTCCCACTATATCTAACTTTAACCTATCCATTTCCCTTTTTAAATTTTCTAACCTACCTGCTCGATTAAGGGATCTGACATTCCACGCTCCGATCCGTGGAACGCCAGTTTTCTTTCTCCTGATGACGACGTCCACTTGAGTAGTCCCCACCTGGAGATCCGAATGGGGGACTATTTTACGTCCGGAATATTTTACCCAAGAGGATGCCATCATCATTTTTTTTTTTCCTCACTAGAAAATGTCAATTGTAATTTATTGCATAGAGAAGCTCACATAGTTCCTTTTTCCATTGTCATTCCGCTCTGTTCAGAAGGTGAGAAGCAAATGCGCTCACATTCAGTCAAACGTGTGTCAATTCGGTATAGCATAACTGTGTTGTTTCACAGTTTTGGTATTACCTCACAGACACTAGCATTCGTTTGAGTCTGATTTTTAGAATTTCCGTTGCAGCCATAATTGGGAAGACCAAATTGGATTTCTCATTGTGCTACATTGATCTGAGCATGGTTAGCTACTGGGAAATCTAACACCAACATGTACTTTTCTCATGTTTTTCTCTGTTTATCACTTTTCTGAAGCATATTCATCTTGGTCTGTCAGGAAGTCAAATCACAACTTCCCTTCAGTTGTGCACCCAGGTGCCATTTAACCCTTTAGCTGTACAACTTGGCCGCCACCAACTTTCTTCCTTGATTACACAGAACATATCACAGAAATCTGATCCCCTGTATTTTCACCATGATAAATTGCATTAATCAGCAGACCTTTGTGCGGTCATTAGTTGAGCTCACAGTAACTTTTGCTTTTTGGTAGGCTGAAGTAATGTTGGTCCTTCCTTTCCCTCTATCATTTAACATACTCCTACCAAAGCCCCCCCCCCCCCCCCCCCATTCGTGGCCATATCTTCTGTGTTCCCCTTCTTGTAGTTTTGTGAAATGTGTCCTCCACTCTACAGGCAAAACATTGAATTTTGTCTTACATGAAGTTGTACTTTGTTGGCTGCTCCTACAATAGTTTGTTTCTGGTTATGGTTTGAAAACAGGATGATCCAGTTTCTCATTAAGTTGAGGCCTCCATAGCTCTTCTATGAATTGAGCTACCATTTGTATTGTTTCTTCAAATGTCTTGCAGTGTTCCAGTCTAACCGTGCGACCAGCTTTACTGTGTAGACCATTCAAAAATGTATGTTATGCCCTTTGTTCAGCTTCAAACAGTTCTGCCTCATTGCATGAATTGTTCTCTCTATGGTTCTGTGTGTTAACATTAATTTTCCTATTGATGCTCAGTGGCATCTCTGTCCAAAATATGCATATTTTGGAGTAGCTCCCGTGCTTTTCTTCTTGTTCTGTTGCACAAGTGACTGTTTAAATTGGTCCTATATAGCTTAACAACTGTGTATATAATCACATGTGACAAGACAGATTGCACCATCATGGATTCAAAGCTTTGCCATGGTCCTTTTCTGAGAGTCACTCCAGAATCCTAGGCTGCTGCATTCTAGAATTTACCAAAAAGCAGGTGAACATCCCGATCTTATCTTCAGAAAAAAATCGGAAATGTAGGGATCAAAGAAATGTTCTCCAGATCCAGAGTGGTGCACAGTGGCGTGCTTTTGCGACCCAGTCCACCACATACGACACGGCCATTCAGTGCTACGGAGGGGCACGAGCGCTGAGTGATGTGCGGAAGCAGCACGTGTGTCCTGCCATCAGCTACCCTTACTTTTTTGTTCTCAGGCACTATGCTCATATTTATGAGATATATTTTAAATGACTACAGTGAGTGTTTCATGATGGCTTCATGTGTTACTTTTGAAACAACATTCTTGATTTTTTGTTCTGATTATTACTCATTGCAGTGGGTCATCAGGCACATTTTTTCTTTTATTTTCAGCAGGTATTTGCAGTTTCATTCTTGCAATGTGTAGATGGGGTCCACCTGAACAAATACTTCTCATTAAGTCTCTCGTGCAACGAGGTCCTGTCAGAAAGTGTCGGCTTCTTTTCTGTTACAAAGAAAATTATTTCTAAATCAGAATTTTACTTGCCCATTCAACAGAGTGGTCCCAAATTAGCCTAATGCAATATTCACTATATAGATATGTATTATTTCTGCTGCATGGTGTTAGCAGTAAGTGGGAATCAGGACGGTGCTGTCACTGCTGGAGTACTGGCTATCTTGTTTTGCTGTCCTTGTTAACACATATTGGTAAAACGAATATCCCACTATACTAATTTGTCATCAGTCTGTCAAATGGGCATGTAAAATTCATTTTGTTTGTAATGGGAAGCAAAGCGATGCTTTCCATCGAAGCTGGACATTGCTTGAAAGACGTGACGGGTACCAAAATATATGCGGAAACAATAGAGAAAATGTGCCTGCTGACTCTCGGGTGAGACACCCTTACAAAAATTACAATCAAGACACTTGTGATTAAAGACATATATTGTTCAAAATACTAACTTCAAAACACAACTCCCCCTGCAGGTCCGGGGGTTAGAATAGGCCCGAGGTATCCCTGCCCATCGTAAGATACGACTAAAAGGAGTGTCTCATTGTTCAGCCCTATAAGTCCAGGTCCCATGTTACGGGTTGACCTGCCACTTTCCAAATTCTACAGAAGTGTGGGCCATATGGGGAAGGACACCTTAAGTGGCGCATGAGTGCCCTTAGATTCAATCTCCTGAACCTCTTGTCATGGCTCTGGATCTTCACCTGCCATTCAACTATTTGGGTGAGGACACTTTCTGGGATATGTCATCTTCTTCCATTGTTTCCTGTCCTCTTTCACCCCCCATGACAGGATTGGATTTCTCTGTACCCAATATCCAGCACGGTAACCAGTCCGTTGTGGTGGGGTCGTCATGTATCCATTTGGTGTTGCCCCCCTGACAACACAGGGATTGCACTACTGATGCCTGAGCTGGAAACGCCCCACGTATGCCAAGGAGTAGATGCCTGTCTTCCTGGGGCATAAGGACTCCCAGCAATGGCCATCATGCTAGGTGGCCTTTGCTGTGGCTGGATGGCGCCCGTGGGGAAAGCCCTTGGTCGGAGTGGGTGGCATCAGGGTGGATGACCCGCAATGAACCGGACTAAGTCATCTCTTCCTGGTGACTGTATTGTGCTGGCAGTCTCCAAGAAGGACAAGATTGAGTACAATGCTGACAGATATGACCCTAAATCGTTCCCGTCCCTCGCTATGCCGTGGGAGGAACGTAGGGCTACAGTAAGAAGAGAGCCATATTCACCTCAGTATTTTGTCTGTAGCAGAATGGTCGGCGACTCCTTTCTACCACTGAAGCCTCAATTTTTTGTTGAACACATTGAGGATAAGTTTGGAGAAGTGACAGCACTGTCCAAGATCAGAAGTGGTGCAGTCTTGATTCGGATTTGTGACTGGCTGGGTGATATTCCTGTTTCTGTCACTCCACATAAAAGCCTCAACATGGTCCAGGGGATTATTTTCCATCGTGATTACCTCTTGCAGTCTGACAACAAGCTCCGTGCCAATTTAGAACGTCAGGGTGTTCATTTCATCTGGCGCATTTACAGGGGACCCAAAGACAACAGGGTTGCTACCGATTCCTTCATCTTGGCCCTCGAGGGTGATTCATTGCCAGAAAAGGTCAAGGTGATGGTTTACCGCTGTGACGTTTAACCATACGTCCCTCCCCCTATGCGGTGCTTTAAGTGCTGGAAATTTGGGCACGTCTTCCCGCGGCACTTCCAACGCCACATGTTGAGACTGTGGACGTCCACTGCATCCAGATATTCCCTGTGCACCTCCTCCCACTTGTATCAACTGCGGAGAGCAGCACTCCCCCTGCCCGCCAGACTGCACAGTACTCCGAAAGGAGCAGAAAGTCGTGAAGTACAATACTTTGGACTGGTTGACTTACCAAGAGGCTGAACATAAATTTGAACGATTACACCCCGTTTGGTTGACATCCACGTACGCTGCAGCTACGTAAACATCACCATCACAAATAACAGTCGTGCCACACTCTGTGCCATGAACAGTTGGCCCTCTGGGCCTCCAGACTACATCTGCCCCCCTTGATGGTAGGGGGAAAAATCTCCTTCCGTTGCTCCCAAAGTACCTTCTTTGGGAGCAAGGCCCTTCCAAATGCAGGGGACATTGGTCCCCTCCACCCAGCTGGAGGAGCAACAGCTCCTGTCGTGTGGAAGGGGTCCCTTGGTATCCTCTCTCCCAAGTTGTCCACTAATGCCACAGTGGACACTCGCCAGTGACTAAAGGAGCCAAAAGCTGCTGGATGAAGAGCTTCTCGGTCTTCCTCCATGCCTGAAGCTACTTCAGAGAAGTCCTCCCAGCAAGCCCCTAACGAGAAGTGAGAGGCTAAGCAAACAAAGAAGTCTGCTAAGAAAAAGGACTCTCTGGTGGCCCCAACACCACAACTTCCTACCCATTCTGCACCTGCAGATGAGGTGGAGATCTCACTATCCCCTGTGGACCTGGATCTCACTGATGGCTCATCCACAATAGGAATGGATACAAATACTTAATCGGTGGCAGCAGGTGACCCTGAGGCGCAACCTGCCTCATTGCATGCTTCATGCCTTCCGAGCCTCACGATAATGTCATCCTCCAGTGGAATTGCTGCGGTTTTCTTCACCACCTGGCTGAGCTATGGCAACTGTTAAGCTTCACACCTGCTTTCTGCATTGCCCTCAAGGAAACCTGGTTCCTGGCAATGTAGACCCCTGCCCTTTGCAGCTATAGGGGATATTACAATAACTGTAGCGACTTTAATAGTGTGTCAGGTGGAGTTTATGTCTATGTCCTAAACTCAGTATGCAGTGAACCTGTGCCCCTTCAAACCCCTCTTGAAGCTGTGGCTGTCAGGCTAAGGATGATGTGGGAAATAACTGTCTGCAACGTATATCTTCCTCCAGATGGTGCAGTACCCCTGAATGTGTTGGCTGCACTGATTCATCAACTCCCTAAAACTTTCCTACTTTTTGGAGATTTGAATGCCCATAATCCCTTGTGGGGTGGCACTGTGCTTGCTGACCGACGTAGAGATGTCAGAACTTTCCTATCTCAACTTGACATCTGCCTCTTATATACTGGGGTCCCTACACATTTCAGTGTGCCCTTAACTCGGCCATTGACTTACCCCTCTGCAGCGCAGGACATCTCCCATCTGTCCACCGGAGAGCCCACGATGACGTGTGGTAGTGACCACTTTCACATCTTCCCGTCACTCCCCCAGTGTCATTGCCCCGGACGTCTACCAAGATGGGCTTTAAACAAGGCATACTGGGAAGCTTTCACCTCTGCTGTTGAATCTCCTCCACATGATACCATCGATGTGATAGTTGAGCAGGTCACTAGAACAATTGTGTCTGTGGCAGAAAACACGATCCCTTGTTCCTTAGGGTGCCCCCCCCCTCCCCAGTGAAAGTCAGTACCTAGAGCACCTAATAACTTTTAAACGGCTCCGTGCCTGCATTTGCCAGCTTATAAAAAGATGGAAACGGGCATGTTGGGAGAGGTATGTCTCGACCATTGGGTGCCATATGTCACCTTCCCAAGTCTGTACGAAGATCAGGGTACTAGACCCCGACAGGTGTTAGTGGCATTAACATCAATGGCGTCTTATTTGCCGATGCAACCGCTGTTGCCGAGTGCTTTGTTGAGCACTATGCTCCAACCTCTTCATCAGAGAATTATCCCCCAGCATTTACACCCTCAAACGGCGGATGAAAAAGAAAGCCATCTCGTTCACCGAACGTCACAGTGAACCCTATAATGCTCCATTTACAGAGTGGGAGCTCCTCAACGTACTCGCACATTGCCCCAACACAGCTCCTGGGCCAGATCAGATCCACAGTCAGATGATCCAACATCTCTCATTGGACTACAAGTGGCATCACCTCGTCACCTTCAACCGGACCTGGTGCGATGGCGTCTTTCCATTGCAGTGGCGGGAGATAACCATCATTCCTGTGCTCAAACCTGGTAAAAACCTACTTGGTGTGGATAGCTATTGGCCCATCAGTCTCACCAACGTTCTTTGTAAGCTGCTAGAATGTATGATTAGTCAGTGGTAGTGTAGGGTCCTGGAGTCAAGGGGCCTCCTGGCTCCATGCCAGGGCGGTTTCTGCCAGTATCGCTTTACCATTAATAATCTAGTTTCCCTCTAGTCTGTCACCTGAACAGCCTTTTCCAGTGCCAACAGCTGGTAGCCGTCTCTTTTTATTTACGAAAAGCTTAAGACACAACCTGGCAACACCATATCCTTGCCACATTATATGAATGGTATCTCCAGGTGCCTCCGCCTGATTTTTATCCAAAATTTCCTATCGCTCCGTACTTTCTGTGTCAAAGTTGGCGCCTCCCACAGTTCTCCCCATATCCAGGAGAATGGGGTCTCGCAGGGTTCTGTATTGAGTGTCTCTCTATTTTTAGTGGCCATTAACGGTCTAGCAGCAGCTGTCGAGCCATCAGTCTCACCTTCTCTGTATGCAGACGACTTCTGTATTTCGTACTGCTCCTCCAGTACTGTTGTTGGTAAGCGGCGTCTACAGGGAGCCATCCACAAGGCGCAATCATGGGCCCCAGCCCACGGCTTCCAGTTTTCAGCTGTGAAGTCATGTGTCATGCACTTCTGTCGGCATCTTACTGTTCATCCAGAACAAAAACTTTATCTTAATGACGATCCACTTACTGTAGTGGGACATATTGATTCTTACGACTGGTTTTCGACGCCCGATTGACATGGCTTCCTCACTTTCGTCAGCTCAAGTGGAAGTGCTGGCAGCACCTCAATGCCCTCTGCTGCCTGAACAACACCAACTGGGGTGCATATTACTCTATGCTGCTGCAGTTCTACAGAGCCCTTGTTCAATCCCACCTTGGCTATGGGAGGCTGGTTTGTGGTTCAGCGGTGCCCTCAGTGTTGCGTTTACTCGACCCAGTACACCACTGTGGCAATCGACTGGCAACAGGACCATTTAGGACTAGTCCGGTGACCAGCGTCCTGGTGGAGGCCCAAGTCCCTCCATTAAAGGTTAGGGGTGCACAACTGCTCGCCAGCTACGTTCCGCACATTCATAGTTCTCCTGAGTATCCGAATTACCATCTCATTTTCCCATCCACGGCAGTTCATCTCCTGCATCGGAGGCCCAGATCTGGGCTTAAGATATCGGTTTGCGTCCAATCTCTTCTGTCTGAAGTGGAGTCCTTGCCTTTACCACCTGTTCTCAGGGCCAATTCACGTACACCTCCATGTACACCTAGGCCAAAGCTATGCCTGGCTCTTTCACATGGTCCTAAGGACTCAGTTAACCCCAGAGCTCTCTGCTGTCACTTCCTCTCAATTCTTGACATGTACCGGGACCATGAAGTGGTTTATACTGACAGCTCAATGCCTGATGGTCACGTTGGCTTCGCATTTGTCCATGAAGGACATACTGAACAGCACTCCTTGCAAGATGGATGCAGGGGTTTCACTGCGGAGCTGGTGGCCATTTTTCTTGCTCTTGAGTGCATCTGCTTGTGCCCTGACGAGTTGTTTCTTCTCTGTACTGACTCTTTGAATAGCCTACAAGCTATTGACGCTCGCGATCTTTTGGTAGTGACCATCCAGGAGTCCATCTATGACCTGGAATGGTCCAGTCATCCTGTGGTGTTGTGGACCCCAGGCCACGTCGGAATCCCAGGAAATGAACTTGCCAACATGCTACATGGAAACGGCTTCTGGAAATCGGCATCCCTGTAACTGACTTGTGATCATTATTACACCGCAAGGTGTTTCACCTCTGGGAGGGGGAATGGCATTGTCTAGGTACGCACAACAAACTGCGTGCGATTAAGGAGACTACGAATGTGTGGAAGACCTCCATGCGGGCCTCTTGCAGGGACTCTGTGGTTATCTGCCGACTCCACATTGGCCATACGTGGGTAACACATGGCTACCTCCTCCGTCGCGTGGACCTCACTTTGGTGTCACAGTGGCTCACATATGACTGTCGTCCACATTTTACTGGATTGCCCACTTTTATCCACTCTGTGGCAGACTTGTAACCTTCCCAGTGCCCTACCTTCGGTGTTGGGTGACAATGTCTCAGCAGCAGATATAGTTTTGCGTTTCATTCGTGAGGGGGGTTTTTATCGTACCATCTAAGGGTGAGCATTTAGCCTTCTCTCTAAGGTCGCCACCCTCCCTCCATTTTAACTCTGTCGCACTTTCTTTGCATTTGTTTGTCTTGGTGGTCATGTTTTCCCTATATATGTTTATCTTGCCTTGTCTTTTTGGGATGGACATTTTAATGTGTTGCAGAGTGGCTGGCGCCTCCTCTTTCATTATTGTGATCAGCCAGCCCAGACTATATGCTCTAAGGTTTTAAGACTTTCTTCTTCTTTTCCTTGTGGTGTATGTTTCCCCTGTTTTTTGTTCGTTCCATTCGTTTTCTTTTTAGGTGTGGGGTTGGGTGTTTTTATACCCCAAACAAACAAACCAACCAATCAACCAAAACATGATAAGCTAAGGCTGATGTAAAGCTCCCAACATTGGCCCTGTTGCTCAACAATATTTTGGATACAAGCTAAGTTTTATTTCATACCAAATAACAAAAGTAATATGAAAAACTGCATATGTAACTCAGAAATATGCAGCAAAATGTGCAGTAAACAAAAACCTTTCACCACTACATACAGCAGAAGCTGAAGATTAATGTCTGAGTTCCAGCATATATATCACTCATTTGTCTCTGACAGAATTATTATGAATAAAAAGAAGAGCATAAGCACTGTGCGGGTGTAAAAGCGACTGTGGTGTTGAAAATGAAACCAGCAGCAGTAAAATTTCTTTCAGAGTCAGAGGTAGATGCTGGTACGCACAATATTGTGCTGGCGATCTTCTGAAGAGTGAGAAAATTTTGACTGTTCATTTTCCAATAAGAAGCCACATTTTCTTCAATTTTGCCGGTTTGATTTAAATAGTATGCGTAGACACATTCAGAGTACCAGGTAGGACGAGTGGTGGCACACATAAAGACATTCCTAGCACACACAGACAGGTACAAAGGCACGTGCATTAACACATCCAGAGCAGTTAAATGGTTAATGCATGAGTACGCAAATGCAGAACAGTCATTGGAAGCAATCATTTCATAAAATATTTAGGAGTATGTGAATGGAGCAATTTAAAGTGAAACAACCACATAAAAGTAATCACAAGAAATGCAGATGTGAGACAGGTTCATTGTAAGAATCTTGGGAAATTTTGTCCGTCAACAAATGAAGTAGTATTTCAAATCCTTTGTTCGAAGAATACTTGAATATTACTCGTCAGTGTGGGATCTGTACCAGATAGGATTGATAAAGGAAATACAGAAGATCCATTGGAGGACAGCACGCTTTGTTACAGGTTCATTTACTGAGCATGAAAGCATCCTGGAGATGGTCAACTGGCTCCAGTGGCAGATGCTGCTGGAGAGGTGTGGTCTACTGTTGAAGTTCCAAGAATGTACATGCCTAGAAGAGTCGAGAAATAGATTGCTTCCTCATACATATATCTCGTGAAAATACTGTGAAGAAAAAATTAGATGGATTCGGGCCATGTGGAGGCTTACTGGCAGTCATTGTTCCTGTGAACCATTCCTAACTGGAGACAGGAAAAGGGGGAAGTGACAGTGGTACACAAAGCCCTGTGACTTGTGCTACATAGATGTATAACGAACACGGGTAGCAGTACAGGAGTATTTGCATTTGATTGTTGTGTCTACTAAAAATAAAAAAAAGAACCATTGCTGTAAACATTGTGAAGGCATTTCTTGTAATCAAGTTTTGGAGCTGAAGGCAACTGTTAATGGATTATGGTTGATGAAAAGAAACAGCTGTGTGTTGTAAAAGTACGAGGTGCTACCCAAAATATCTGGGATTAGTGCTGCCATCTGTTGAAAACCTTACCTTTGGATTAATGGTCACCATAACCCTCGAAGTAGTTCCCGTCCACACGTACACACCAGTCCCAGTGCTTCTGCCACTGGTCAAATGTTTCCTGGAAGTCCTGTTCTTTGAGAGTGTTTATCACTGCCAGTGATGCTTCTCAAATCCTCTCTAGAGTGTCGAACGGATGGTCTTTCAACTTGAGTTTCAGTTTTGGCAATAGCGCGAATTGCAAGGTGCAAAATCTGGCGAGTATGGTGGGTGCCATAAAACCACCGTGTTGTTTTTTGCCAAAAAAGTTCCTGGTGAGCAAGGACGTGTGACAGGGTGCGTTGTCGTGTGCAGCAGCCTGTTCCCTCGACATCAGATTTTGGGCCATCGTCACCGTACGTTTCCACGGAGCCATCGCAAAATGTACCAGTAGTACACGGAATTCACTGATTTGTTGGATGTGACGAATCCTTTGTGCACAATTCCCTCGATATCAAAGTAAACAATGATCACGCTCCTCACCTGTCTCACTTTTTTGTGTCTTGGAGAGCCTGGGCTCTTCCCCCAAACACTTGTTGAATCATTGCAAGGGTCTCCGTAGCACTTTTCCTGAGATTCACACAGAATTTGATACACACATGCTGTTCTGTTCACGGATCCATCATAAAATCACCACACACCAAACGCATAGTATTATGGAAATCACTGTGGGCACACAACACATCCTCCCAGCTTAATGCCACTCCGCACAGACTCATCAGATATCCAGCTGTTGCCACTTAGCAGTGCAAAGATCTACTACTCTTACTTTCCAGATGGTAGCACCAGTCCCAAAAATTTTGGATTCCACCCCATGTAGTTTTAAATTACATAGGTTATCACTAATGTCTATTTTTCAATACATATTCCACCATCATTACCATTCTTCATGCATAAGGAGGTCTGTCTATGGATAGCCATTCCCTGATGACAGAAATCTGGACTGCATGTGGATGTGCCTGTTGGATGATTTGTTGTTACATCATATATATATATATATATATATATATATATATATATATATATATATATATATATATATATATATCTGTGCACGTACACGTGGGCGTGGGCACCCTGGCAAGGGCATAGCAGCCTGGACCCTCACATTGTACTTCAGGATAACAGCAAAGTGTGAGCCTGCCCTTGGTGCCCGGCACTTAGGTGGGATGCAGTGGTTCGTGTGGCAGTGGAGGCAAAGGTGTCTGCATCATCAGCACAGCATGGAGCAGTGGAGTGGTGGCATCACATAACTGCCTAGCTGTTCAGTGATGACAAGCTGGTTCGTGCACCCTTAAATACCGCAGCCCCATGCTGATTTCACACTAGTAGTGGAATTAGTGTGTTATAAAGAATAGTCTAGAACAGGCAATGGCCCAGTTGTTGCTGTCAGGCTGCAATACTCCCTGGAGGCTGGTGCACTGTCAGCACACGTGACCTATCATCATGGAGGCGTTGCAAAGCTGCCAACCACGCTGTCCACTGGCAATCACTGACTGACCTTGGAGGTGTCCCATATTTTCATTCTGCACTTCAAAGTCTCGTTTATAGTTGTACCCATTACATTTTCTCCCACCTACAGAGAAAATTTGCCCTCAGATTTTGCAGAAACACAGGTACTGGTTTATTTACAACTATTCACAATTCCACCTCCACTCACAGTATCCCTTTGTCCTTTGCACTATTTACATTATCTGTCTGACTTCACTAGCATTTGGCTCTACATTGAGGTCTTCATTTATGGTTAACTTTGTCCCATGTCAAGTTGCTTCTGGTTGTGACTGGTTTGAACCCATAAGTTGAAGGTTGACAGAGATAGGATTTGCTTTTTGTTTGAATTTGTGGTATATCATTCCTGTTTCTGTGAAAATCAGACTTCTGGGGCTGACGATCCCCTAACCAGTAATTACAGCTCCCAGAATGAGACTTTCACTCTGCAACAGAGTGTGCGCCATTATGAAACTTCCTGGCAGATTAAAACTGTGTGCCGTACTGAGACTCGAACTCGGGACCTTTGCCTTTCGCAGGCAAGTGCTCTACCGACTGAGCCACCCAAGCACGACTCACGCCCCATCCTCACAGCTTTACTTTTGCCAGTACCTCGTCTTCTACTTTCCAAACTTTACAGAAGCTCTCCTGCAAACCTTGCAGGTCCTGAGTTCAAGTCTCGGTTCGGCACACAGTTTTAATCTGCCAGGAAGTTTCAGTCATTACAGCTGATTTTTGGTGTTGTATTTCTGTTATATGCTCTAAAAGATGTTCCATCAACATGCGGCCGTGCTACTTGGTTAACATTCAATTAAGGAGGCAAGCAGGGTGAGGTCTAACATGTTATTAAGGAAGGTTAGATTTCCGTGGATAAAATATCAAAGGCAAGATCAGGTACATAAATCAATGTGTGGGTTGTATTCCGGGTGATGGTTCCTGTCACAATGGTGGGTAATCAGAACATTGGTCCATTATATCCCATTGGGTACCATTGATTAACAGTTCTTGACCTTGTAGTTCTGTCTGCTGTGTGCCACTCTGTCGACCCTGCTTGTAATGAGCACAGACACCAGCTGCTTGGTTTGCTATGTAGTACAACCAGTGTAGACCCACTCTTTGGAAACATACTGTTTTTTTTTCTGGCATTACTTCTTTTGGGCATTCTGTAGCAGAATTTGAGAGGGGAACAACAAAAAGCCACAGGACCTCATAATGTCCCAGGCCATCGGGACTCGCAGCAGTGGCAGCATACTGGGATCCTGTCACGCACCTGGTCAGCTTGATGGAGCAGGACAATCAGCTGTTATTGTCGGTTGAAGACACCCAGCCAGCCCCTGACTCACTGAAGTGCACCGGGGGTCCTAATCAGCATGAAGCAGGTCGGTACTGGCCTCTATCATACGCGCCATCGCAGAATATTCCAGTGGTACTGGATGGATAGAGTGAGGATGTAGTGGATGAGAAGATACCAATTAAGTCCTGTGCACCACTACTCTTCTTTTCAGTGTATAATTTAATCGCTAGCGGTTCGAAACGCTTACATATTGGTACAGAAGCAACCACAGACAGAGAGTGGCGTATTCTGATAGAGATTGAGAATGCAGCTAAAAGTATTAAGAGTTAGGTTTATGGAGGTGGAATGGGATGAACTCTGTCGTGCAAAAGCGTATATCATGCAGCAGTTGACCGCCGGCTATCACCCTAGCCGTCCTCCTCCGGACACTTACAATACTGCTCTAACCCTATCCATCACAACAGATACAATGAGTCTGCACTCCGTGTGAAATCAGGCAACACATCCATTTATCTACAGTATTCCACCAATCAAAACTTTTTCGATCTACAGATGGTACTATCCAGTGTGTTGGAAAGACTGAACAGATGGCTGCCTTGTGTTAAAGCTGTGTACAGAGATATTGCAGAGTATCTAAGTATGAACAGTGTGCATGTAGACGACTCTGAACAGTGGGTCAGTATGGTGCTGGCGAAAGCTAATGTACCGGCAATAAGTTTGAGAGAAAACCGTGCTGAATTCTATGCTTACAAGAAGGCTTTATTTTTTATACCCTGTAATGGCGTTAAGATAAAGAAAGAACCAGTTGATGTAGTGCATCCTGTGTACGATTACTGAATAAGTAAATGTATATGACCATGTATGTGTTTTTCATTTCTTACCTCTTATTATATTGCAAGTACTAAAGCTATTGCCCCACTATTTTCACTGGAAACATGCAACAGCAGAAAGTTATGTCATTTAACTAAATTCTCATTAAAACCCCATTGCACGCCAGTACTTGAAATGGTCGGCATCATAGAAAGGGCATAGTGTTCATTATCTTCTGTAAAAATGCATTGCACGCCAGTACCTGACGTAGTAGGTATCATGGCAGAGTGGGTGAAGCATCAAGACTTTGTTGTAAGCGACTGGAGCTGTGACGGTGCACAAGAAGACCGGATGGAGAAGAATGGCGCACTCCTTCCCCACAACATAGTGCAATACAGTAGAGACCCATTAATCCGAACTAATTGGGACTGGACCTTGTTCGGATTACCGATTTGTTCGGATTAGCCGGAATTATGGTGACGAGTTTCTAGAATGAAGTATACCAAGCAGATAATAGGTACACCAAGGTAACAAATGGGAACAAGTGTGGGAACAATGGCTCACTCTCACTCCCTGCCCTTGTTGTTGTGCATTGTTGAGACCTTTGTAGTGTCTGAGGTCAGTGCACTGGCAGCTGGTTCGCAAAGTGCTTGGTTATGTTAGTTATCGATCGCTGGCACGCGTAACAGTTGTATTGTATTCATTCAGGTGTAGTGGTGTACGTATTTTCGTCATGAGTAAACGGAAACGTACAACGTTAGCTCTCAAAGAAGAACTGAATGCTTTGAAGCGGATAGACAAAGGTGATAATGTATCTAAACTGGCAACGGAGGAGTGGCCGAGCGGTTCTAGGCGCTTCAGTCTGGAACCGCGCGACCGCTACGGTCGCAGGTTCGAATCCTGCCTCGGGCATGGATGTGTGTGTTGTCCTTAGGTTAGTTAGGTTTAAGCAGTTCTAAGTTCTACGGGACTTATGACCTCAGATGTTGAGTCCCATAGTGCTCAGAGCCATTTGAACCATTTTGGCAATGGAACTGGGTGTTGGTAAAGCAACCATTTGTGATTGGAAGAAGAACCGAGTGAAGCTTGAACAGTCCTGTGCAACGTCTTCGAGAAAAACACTCCACATTCGGCAGACTTTGAAATAGTCCCAGTACGATAAAGTGGATGAAGCTCTTTTCCTTTGGTTTACGCAGGAAAGAGAAACAACTCCGTTGAGAGGAGAAGGCTGTTTACCTGAACAAGTTAATGAAAGGTGACGAGTCTTTTAGTGCGAGTACGGGTTGGCTGGACGGATTCAAAAAACGTCATTGAATCCGCCAGCTAACAATTAGTGGAGAGAAGCTTTCTTCTGACCATGATGCAGTGAAAGAATACTTGGGTGAGTTTGAAAAAATGATAAGAGAAGGAAAGTATTCTCCCCAACAAATTTATAAAGCTGACGAGACTGGCCTTAATTTTAGGGCATTTCCAATAAAAAGCCTCGCATCAAAAGCAGAAGACCATGCTCCTGGTTTTAAAATGTACAAAGATCGTGTGACTTTATTAGCGTGCAGCAACGCTGCTGGTAATCACAAACTGCCTTTAATACTGATCGGCAAATCTGCTAGGCCCCGAGCTTTTAAAAACTGCCACATGAAGTTCTTGCCATATACAACCAGAAAAAAGCACGGATGGATGGTAAGCTGTTCAAAGGATGGTTTCGCGGTCAGTTTGTTCCCTCTGTTCGACGGTTTTCTAAGGAAAATCGTTTGTCTCCCTGTGCAGTTATTTTGATTGACCGAGTGCCATCTCACCCCAGCACTGAGGAACTATGTGATGGAGAAATTGTGGCGAAGTTTTTGCCGCCGAATGTTACACCACTTCTACAGCCGATGGACCAGGGCGAACTGCTAGCATTAAAACTGATTTACAGAAAACAATTTTTAAGATTGCTGATCCAAGATGATAGCACTCCTTTACTGGACAAAATTAAAAAGACCAATATGAAGGATGTTGTTTATTGGGCCGCTGAGGCATGGCAGAATATTTCAGAAAATACTCTGAGAAAATCGTGGAGAAAACTGTGGACATCTCTCGAATTTCAGGACAACCTAGTTGAAAATGAAGAGGAAGATGTACTACAAATGATACAGACAATGCCTGGATGTGAAGAAGCTAGTGAAGGAGACGTAGATGAGTGGATGGCAGCGGATGGGGCACAATCTTACTGACGCTGATTTAGCTGCTGTTGTGACTCATGACCAGGAAGTAGTGGACTACTGTGACGGAAGTGACAACGAGCCTGAAAGTGATAAAGGAGAGCCGGTGCCACACAGTGACGCAGCAGAAGTTCTCGACCTCGCGTTACGTTATTTGGAGCACCAGCCCACTGCTACACCTGCTGATTTGATGTTTAACAGACGATGGCGCAACTATGTGTCATATAACAAACTGTCTTCATTACGCCAAAAAACAATGAGTTTTTGTTATCTAAAAAGTAGGGATAAAGTGTCCGCTGTATTTTAGTAAGTTTGATAGCTTTCCATTCATTGTTATGCATTGTTTAAACCTAATGTTTTCTTGCCAATTTTTCTAATACATATTTACTATACTGTGTAAATTACAATAGTGTGTATGTACAGCAGTTTGCTATACTTAGACTAACATTCTTAATGTTCGGATTAAACGAACGTTCGGATTACCAGGGTTCGGATTAGCGGGACTCTGCTGTAATTGTAGGTCCATCCAACTGTGGCAAGACACATGTTCTCATGTTGCTGCTAACACATCCAGATGGAGTCCGCTTTGAGCATGTGTGGGTATTTTCAAAAACACTGTTTCAGCCCAAATACCATCTATTACAGGAGATTCTGCAGGGTGTGACATACGCGACATTCAATGAGAGCAGAGATATCCCTCCACCGGAAAAAGTAAAGCCAAATACAGTGTTCATATTTGACGATGTTGTTGTGGGAAACCAAGATCAAGGTAGGCGATATTTCTGTTTCTGTCGCCATATGGCTGTTGATGTATCTTATCTGAGTAAGACATATTCCAGAATCCCAAAACAGCTGGTGAGGGATAATGCAAACATAATTATAGCATTAAAAGAGGACAATCTGAATTTCAAACACATTTACCAGGCTCATGTAGGAACCGACATGTCATTCAATGATTTTGTAAAGATATGCGCAGATTGCTGGAACCACAGTATGGGTTTCTCCTTACTGATAAAACAAGAAAACTGAATGATGGTAGGTACAGACGGAACTTTCATGAGTTGCTACATATACAGCCATGCAAAGACTTTAGTACATCAGTACACGCATCACCATGGATAAATTCGCACGCATGCCGGGAGCTCAGTTTGGTAGGAAGGGTGTACATAGACAAAACATTCGCTTTTACGTGGACGCGAAAATTCAAACTCTGGAACATAAGGTTGGAGCTGTACGCAAGGTACTAGAGACGTATTGTCAAACTCTTCAATACACTGAATGATCGGGTTAATGTAACCGAGAAGAGAGAAGAAAGTAAACAGTTTAACTGGAGGGGGAATAGCTGTCATTGAGAACGGGACAGTGTACGAACGGGTTAACGCAATTGAAAAGAAGATAGGCAACTTAACTGAAGGGAAAATAGCTGTTGCCGAGAACAGTGACTAGCATAAGAAGAAGAAGAGCGGATATATACAACCTCACGCTGCACAGAAGTCCGATTAGTATACACCGAGAAGTTCACTAAGCATAAAGTCATCGATGCACGGAAGGCCGTTCGCGACAAGTTACGGTTGCTGAGGTTAGGCCATTTGAAGCAAGAGCTGACACTGCGATAAACCTTTAAACCAGTTACTGAATCCGTCGATGAACCCTCAGCGAAATTCCGCTACGACGACGATGACGCTATTGCCGATTCCATTAACCGTCACAGGATAGACAAAACATTCGGTATTAGTCGTGAGAAACCATACATGTTCGGCACACAGCCTATAACTTTAAATGAAAAAACGATACAAATCGAAGATAAACAATTTCAAAGAACACCCAGTCTGCTGAACCTTATTTTCCTAAGACTCACAAAAACTGTAAATTATTCGCCTTAGATCTGGAAATGTTTCGCGAAATAATGCTTTTAACTGATTTACATAAGAATACAAAAACCCGAAGCAATGTGAAATACAGATCCCTTTAAGAACTATTTTGGATGGTGAAAAAATAGCAGTGGTGATGATACTGACATGCAGCATAAAAGAGTGAGCAATCGACGCCCGCAGTGTATGTATATTACGACGACGCCATTGAGCTAATAGACAGCCTACGACTGCTCATGGCATCAACTGCCGCTGGTAATATAGCTCATTCGAATGAAGTTTTTTCAATAATTTCTGAGCTTAGAGAGACAGGCATCATCGAATAAGTAGCTAGACAACTGCACAAACCAGCAAACGACCTGTGGCAGGCGGATCTTGTCGACATGAGGGAATATTCAAGTGTGAATAACGGATTCAAATATATTTTAATGGTCATTGATACTTAATATAAATATGCCTGGGCATTACCTGTGACAGCGAAAACAGGAAAGGAAGTCGCGCATGTGTTTGATGGAGTGCTGCAGACGGGGACAAATCGAAGCCCAGACAACCTTCCAACAGATCACGGCGCTGAGTTTTTCAATAAATATGTCAAGGCTGTGATGGAATGGTATGGAATACATCACTACTCGACGTTCATCCACCTGAAGGCGAGTATCGTGGAACGTCTGAACATAACAGTGAAAACCCAGATGTGGATGCAATTCATCTTTGTGTTTCACGCAGATGAATCGATATCCACCCGCAAATAATTGCACAGTATAATTGAACCAAACATCGCACAATAACAATGAGACCAATCGATGTTCGTGATATTTTCATATTTATTTCATATTTATTTTGTTGCCTGTAGACAACTGTTGTGTTGTATAGGTATCGTTAGATGGTTATACAAATGGTTATACATAAGGTCAGTAGTTACATAGTTATACAGATTCTGGTACAAATGATTACACAAAAGTTAACATATGGTATATGATTATATAAAAGGTCAGTATGGTTGTATGACATAAATTACAGTTTCTTTGATAACATTCACATTTATAATAATAGAGAATCATATTTTTTCATTATGTAGAAATTCACTTATGCTATAGAATGTTTTCTCTTTCAACCATGTCTGGACCACCATTTTAAATCTATTCTCATGCAATTCCCTCGTTCCATGTGATGTATTGTTGTAAAATGTTTTGCCACCATGTAAAAAATTATTCTGGATTTTACTCAAACATGTCCAAGGAATGTCTAATAAGTTCCTATTTCTGGTTTCATAAGAGTGCACATCTGACCTGCTTTCATACATGTGGGCATTCTCTTTGGCATGCATAATAGCTTTAAGTATGTGTAGACTGGGAACTGTAAGAATTTTGTGCTCCATGAAGTACTGTCTGCAAGAAGTTAAATTGCTCACACCAAAAATACATCTAATGGCTTTCTTCTTCCAGAGGGAAACATCTTTTGCCCCAGCAGAGTTTCCCCAAAGAGGTATTCCATAATACAGATGAGTATGGAAAAAGGCATGGTATGTCATAAGTATGCACTCCTTACCGACACAATCCTTCAGTTTTCTAAGGAGATATACAGGATGATACAAAAAGGTACGGCCAAACTTTCAGGAAACATTCCTCACACACAAAGAAAGAAAATATGTTATGTGGACATGTGTCCGGAAACACTTACTTTCCATGTTAGAGCTCATTTTATTACTTCTCTTCAAATCACATTAATCATGGAATGGAAACACAGAGCAACAGAACGTACCGGCGTGACTTCAAACACTTTGTTACAGGAAATGTTCAAAATGTCCTCCGTTAGCGAGGATACATGCATCCACCCTCCGTCGCATGGAATTCCTGATGCGCTGATGCAGCCTTGGAGAATGGCGTATTGTATCACAGCCGTCCACAATACGAGCACGAAGACTCTCTACATTTGGTGCCGGGTGTGCGTAGACAAGAGCTTTCAAATGCCCCCATAAATGAAAGTCAAGAGGGTTGAGGTCAGGAGAGCGTGGAGGCCATGGAATTGGTCCGCCTCTACCAATCCATTGATCACCGAATCTGTTGTTGAGAAGTGTACAAACACTTCGACTGAAATGTGCAGGAGCTCCATCGTGCATGAACCACATGTTGTGTCGTACTTGTAAAGGCACATGTTCTAGCAGCACAGGTAGAGTATCCCGTATGAAATCATGGTAATGTGCTCCATTGAGTGTAGGTGGAAGAACATACTGACGAAACTAAAATGAGCTCTAACATGGAAATCAAACGTTTCCGGACACATGTCCACATAATGTCTTTTCTTTATATGTGTGTGAGGAATGTTTCCTGAAAGTTTGGCCGTACCTTTTTGCAACACCGTGTAGAACTCTTGCCAACTTACTGCACAGCTTTTCTGTGTGCGTATTCCAGCACAGTTTGGTATCAAGATGAATGCCTAGCAGTTTTACTGAATGTCTGAGTTCATTAGGTCCATCATTAATATCTCTAAGGGAAAAAGAGGATGTGTTCAGTGTTATTGCTATACTATTTTAAGAACTATAAATAAATAATACTTCCGACAAGCGTTTAACATACACTCGTCGATGCATCTTGTTTCTTATAACGATTTTTATAATCAGTGTGGCGAACACCATAAAACAGTTCAGCTTTTCAACCTCCATTATAAGCACTTGACTGTGAATAAACTCCATTGTGAGTATCAGACTACCCACGCGTACTAATGGGAAGGTAAAGCAACCCTCAAAAACTGTGGCCACTGGTAGTCGATGGCCACAACACTGTGTTATTTAACGCACATGTAGCCGCTACAAGTTGCGTCTTCAGATGTAAGAAAATGGGCCCGGACCCATCCGTCTGCGGTACGACCTTGGGAACACGCCTATCCTTATATTAAACGCTCTGAGTAACCGGATATCACCCACTGGGATTATTTGTGATCTCTCAAAGACTTTTGATTGTGTAAATCATGGAATACTTCTAGATAAGCTCAAGTATTAATGGGGCAGCGCTCAAATCATTTAAATCATACCTAACTGGAACAGTGAAGAAAGTTCAAATAAGCAGTTCACATAATATGCAAAAAATAGGTGATTTCTCAAACTGGGGAACAGTCAAGAATGGGGTGCCTCAAGGTTCGGTCTTGGGTCCTCTGCTGTTCTTAATATATATTAATGACTTGCCATTCTATATTCACGAAGATGCAAAGCTGGTACTTTTTGCCGATGATACAATATAGCTATCACACCCAACAGACAAGAATTAACTGGTGAAATTGTAAATGATGTTTTTCAGAAAATCATTAAGTGGTTCTCTGCAAATTGGCTCCATTAAACTTTGACAAAACACAGTATATACAGTTCCATACAGTAAATGGAATGACTCCAGTAATAAATATAGACTTCGATCAGAAATCGGTAGCTAAGGTAGAATATTCAAAATTTCTAGCTGTATGCATTGATGAGGGGTTGAACTGGAAAAAGGTCTGCTGAAACGTTTGAGTTCAGCTACTGATGCTATTAGGGTCATTGCAAATTTTTGCGATATACATCTCAGTAAATTAGCTTCTTGTTGTTGTTGTGGTCTTCAGTCCTGATACTGGTTTGATGCAGCTCGCCATGCTACCCTATCCTGTGCAAGCTTCTTCATCTCCCAGTACTTACTGCAACCTACATCCTTCTGTATCTGCTTAGTGTATTCATCTCTTGGTCTCCCTCTACGATTTTTACCCTCCACGCTGACCTCCAATGCTAAATGTGTGATCCCTTGATGCCTCAGAACATGTCCTACTAACTGTTCCCTTCTTTTTGTCACGTTGTGCCACAAACTCCTCTTCTCCCCAACTCTATTCAATACTTCATCATTAGTTATGTGATCTACTCATCTAATCTTCAGCATTCTTCTGTAGCACCACATTTCGAAAGCTTCTATTCTCTTCTTGTCCAAACTATTTATCGTCCATGTTTCACTTCCACACATGGCTACACTCCATACAAGTACTTTCAGAAACGTCTTCCTGACACTTAAATCTATACTCTATGTTAACAAATTCCTCTTCTTCAGAAACGCTTTCCTTGCCATTGCCAGTCTACATTTTATATCCTCTCTACTTTGACCATCATCAGTTATTTTGCTCCCCAAATAGCAAAACTCCTTTACTACTTTAAGTGTCTCATTTCCTAATCTAATTCCCTCAGCATCACCCGACTTAATTCGACTACATTCCATTACCCTCGTTTTGCTTTTGTTGATGTTCATCTTATATCCTCCTTTCAAGAGACTGTCCATTCCGTTCAACTGCTCTTGCAAGTCCTTTGCTGTCTCTGATAGAATTACAATGTCATCGGCAAACCTCAAAGTTTTTATTTCTTCTCCATGGATTTTAATACCTACCCCGAATTTTTCTTTTGTTTCCTTTACTGCTTGCTCAATACACAGATTGAGTAACATTGGGGAGAGGCTACAACCCTGTCTCACTCCCTTCCCAACCACTGCTTCCCTTTCATGCCCCTCGACTCTTACAACTGCCATCTGGTTTCTGTACAAATTGTAAACAGCCTTTCGCTCCCTGTATTTTACCCCTGCCACCTTTAGAATTTGAAAGAGAGTATTCCAGTCAACATTATCAAAAGCTTTCTCTAAGTCTACGAATGCTAGAAATGTAGGTTTGCCTTTCCTTAATCTTTCTTCTAAGATAAGTCGTAAGGTCAGTATTGCCTCACGTGTTCCAATATTTCTACGGAATCCAAACTGATCTTCCCCGAGGTCGGCTTCTACCAGTTTTTCCATTCGTCTGTACAGAATTCGTGTTAGTATTTTGCAGCTGTGACATATTAAAGTGATTGCTCGGTAATTTTCACATCTGTCAACACCTGCTATCTTTGGGATTGGAATTATTATATTCTTCTTGAAGTCTGAGGGTATTTCGCCTGTCTCATGCATCTTGCTCACCAGATGGTAGAGTTTTGTCAGGACTGGCTCTCCCAAGGCCGTCAGTAGTTCTAATGGAATGTTGTCTACTCCCGGGGCCTTGTTTCGACTCAGGTCTTTCAGTGCTGTGTGAAACTCTTCACGCAGTATGGTATCTCCCATTTCATCTTCATTTTCATCCTCTTCCATTTCCATAATATTGTCCTCAAGTACATCGCCCTTGTATAGACCCTCTATATACTCCTTCCACCTTTCTGCTTTCCCTTCTTTGCTTATAACTGTGTTTCGATCTGAGCTGTTGATATTCATACAAGTGGTTCTCTTTTCTCCTAAGGTCTCTTTAATTTTCCTGTAGGCAGTATCTATCTTACCCCTCGTGAGATAAGCCTCTATATCCTTACATTTGTCCTCTAGCCACCACTGCTTAGCCATTTTGCACTTCCTGTCGATCTCATTTTTAAGACGTTTGTATTCCTTTTTGCCTGCTTCATTTACTGCATTTTTATATTTTCTCCTTTCATCAATTAAATTCAATATTTCTACTGTTACCCAAGGATTTCTACTAGCCCTCGTCTTTTTACCTACTTGATCCTTTGCTGCCTTCACTACTTCATCCCTCAGAGCTACCCATTCTTCTTCTACTGTACTTCTTTCCCCCATTTCTGTCAATTGTTCCCCTATGCTCTCCCTGAAACTTTCTACAACCTCTGGTTCTTTCAGTTTATCCAGGTCCCATCTCCTTAAATTCCCACCTTTTTGCAGTTTCTTCAGTTTTAATCTACAGTTCATAACCAATAGATTGTGGTCAGAGTCCACATCTGCCCCTGAGATGTCTTACAATTTAAAACCTGGTTCCTAAATCTCTGTCTTACCATTATGTAATCTATCTGATACCTTCTAGTATCTCCAGGATTCTTCCATGTATACAACCTTCTTTCATGATTCTTGAACCAAGTGTTAGCTGTGATTAAGTTATGCTCTGTGCAAAACTCTACGAGGCGGCTTCCTCTTTCATTTCTTAGCCCCAATCCATATTCACCTACTACGTTTCCTTCTCTTCCTTTTCCTACTTTCGAATTCCAGTCACCCATGACTATTAAATTTTCATTTCCGTTCACTACCTGAATAATTTCTTTTATCTCATCATACATTTCATCAATTTCTTCATGATCTGCAGAGCTAGTTGGCATGTAAACTTGTACTACTGTAGTAGGCGTGGGCTTCTTGTCTATCTTGGCCACAATAATGCGATCACTATGCTGTTTATAGTAGCTTACCCGCACTCCAATTTTTTTTATTCATTATTAAAGCTACTCCTGATTTACCCCTATTTGATTTTGTATTTATCACCCTGTATTCACCTGACCAAAAGTCTTGTTCGTCCTGCCACCGAACTTCACTAATTCCCACTATATCTAACTTTAACCTATCCATTTCCCTTTTTAAATTTTCTAACCTACCTGCCCGATTAAGGGATCTGACATTCCACGCTCCGATCCGTAGAACGCCAGTTTTCTTTTTCCTGATAATGACGTCCTCTTGAGTAGTCCCCGCCCAGAGATCCGAATGGGGGACTATTTTACCTCCGGAATATTTTACCCAAGAGTACGCCATCATCATTTAACCATACAGCAAAGCTGCATGCCCTCGGGAAAAATTACGGCCGTAGTTTCCCCTTGCTTTCAGCCGTTCTCAGTACCATCACAGCAAGGCCGTTTTGGTTAGTGTTACAAGGCCAGATTAGTCAATCATCCAGACTGTTGCCCCTGCAACTACTGAAAAGGCTGCTGCCCCTCTTCAGGAACCACACGTTTGTCTGGCCTCTCAACAAATACCCCTCCGTTATGGTTGCACCTACGGTACGGCCATCTGTATCGCTGAGGCACGCAATCTTCTCCACCAACGGCAAGGTCTATGGTTCATGGGGGGTAAATTAGCTTACCACGCCTATTTTCATTCTCTGCTTTCGTATGGCGTCATATTCTGGGGTAAAAGAGTGTTCATTGCACAAAAGCGTGTAATCAGAATAATTGCTGGAGCGCATCCAAGATCATCGTGCAGAAAATTATTTAAAGAGCTAGAGATCCTCATTGTAGCCTCACAATATATATATATATATATATATTCACTTACGAAATATGTTATTAACAGTCCGAACGAATACAAAAGTAATAGCAGTGTACATGGCTACAACACTAGGACAAAGGATGATCTTCACTACTCAAGGTTAAATCTAACTTTGGCTCAGAAGGAGGTAAATTATGCTGCCACAAAAGTCTTTGGTCACTTACCATTGCATCATAAGTCTGAGAGATAGCCATATAGCAATTAAAAGGAAATTAAAAGAATTTCTTAATGGCAACTCCTTATACTCATTAGATGAATTTATGGGTATAGTAAGTGGGTAATTCCCCTCCCCCCCCCCCCCCAAAAAAAAATTAATAATATTGTCATGTAATATTTTGTGTAATGTAATATCTTGTATAGATACCTTTTATTAACCTGACACGTTCCACATCATTACGAAGTGTCGTATTCATGATCTATGGAACAAGTACTCATCTAATCTACAATGTGCATTAATATCCGTACCATGTAATCACGTCATATACCACAGCGCTGGGTCCGTATTTCTTGCATTATTTATCGCTTGAAAGTTGCGTTAACAATCGCCGATGTACCTGAGCCTAAGGTTACGTTCACAGTGGCAGCGACAACGGTCGTCAGATGCCACGGCCAGAGGTCGCCCGATAACATCGGCCGACAGCTTGGCCACAGCGCGTCCGATCTCCCTCTTCAGTGTTTGATGGGGCCAATGAGAGGTTTGATTTTAACTTCAAGGATGAGATGAATAACACAACGTCTCTGTGTGCTTGGAGACGAGTGCTACAATGCGGCTTTTGCTATTAAAAAGATGCCGAATGCATGTGTATGAGCTATATATCTGTCTTGAAAAGAACGTGGCGAGTACTGTATCCTCTGCCCTTAGTTTCTGGAATTAACAGACACGTTTTACAAACATATTACATGAATGAGAAATTTTCTGTTACTTACTCCAGATGATTCGTAGCAGCCTTGAAAAGCATAATTAAAACACCCTGTTTTGCTGAATTTATTTTAAGTTGTGCAGACATACGTTAATTAACCTTCAGCGGCTGTCATTCAGAATACTCGTGAAAGACAAACATAAAACTTCGAATAAGATACTCTGAACACCTAAACCACTGAAAAGTGGAAAAGGATATGCCACATTTGCAAACCACTTCATGTAAGAGAATCACCATCCTACTGGCACAAAAACACCACTAAGCTGAAGTAATAATTTCTAGGCAATTAATGTACACCAATTACAACCCACAACAGTTTCACTGCAGCGACTTTAAGACACCATCCCTTTCAAGTGAACAAATTATTTTTGAGGTTAAATTTCCAACACAAATTTTGCCTGCTTGTGATTCGCAATAAACCTGCGATTTCAGTCCATATATTCTGAATTATATCCAGATTATATATGTCATCCTCAGGATAACACAATCTCCTTCTTTGAATGAAATTGTCAGTTTTCACAGTCTATATTTCGTGTTACGTCAGCCAGTATTACTTACGAAAACGAACTGATTTGATTTAGGCCGGCCGGAGTGGCCGAGCGGTTCTAGGCGCTACAGTCTGAAACCGTGCGACGCTACGGTCGCAGGTTCGCATCCTGCCTCGGGCATGGATGTGTGTGATGTCCTTAGGTTAGCTAGGTTTAAGTAGTTCTACGTTCAAGGGGGCTGATGACCTCAGAAGTTAAGTCCCATAGTGCTCATAGCCATTTGAACCATTTTTTTGATTTGTATTTCATCGGTTTTCGTCCTAAGTCTGTACGTTCGATCAGCTACATTGTGATTCTGCACATAGTAGCGTACTGATTTTAAAAATGGCTCTGAGCACTATGGGACTTAACTTCTGAGGTCATCAGTCTCCTAGAACTTAGAACTACTTAAACCTAACTAACCTAAGGACATCACACACATCCATGCCCGAGGCAGGATTCGAACCTGCGACCGTAGCAGTAACGCGGTTCCAGACTGTAGCGCCTACAACCGCACGGCCACCCCCGCCGGCTGATTTTAAAAGATCAGACATATTCGTCCGATGTCGGTAGCCAGCGGAATCCACCGATATCGGCGCCACTGTGATCGCAGCCTGAGGCTAAATATTCGTCTTTTAATGCAATTTTTGTGCGACAAATAAGGCAAAGCATATGGACCCAGTGTTGTAGTATATGACGTGGCTACGCTGCATTTAAAATATAAAATTCCCCACACCAGTCTGTTGTCCTACAATGCAGCAGCTCCCTTCAGCTCAACCATTTCCTACTCTGAGGGACATCAATCTCGCCTCATTGTCGAGCCTGTGAATTCCATGAACTTTCCGTGCTTCAGTATGGTACAATTTCGCCAAAACCTGGGCAAAGTATCCAATTCAGCAGTGTGTAGTGAACCGATGACAATGCTTCCATTGTTTCCACATCTACCACGCCAAACTCACGTCACTTCACACCAAACTGGCCAATTAAATATTTTGATTTCCCTGTGTGCCTTATCAGGGACAGCACTGTAATGATGCCAGGTTACTATTTGCCTAGAAATTCGGCTATGACAATGAATGTGATTCCAGCTGAACAAAGGCTTCCTGCTGTACCATTTCTTAGTACAAATAGTACTTGAGCTCCCATGTGGGAAATAATAACACTTATCCCCATATACACTCTTTAAGTCCAAACCAATTTACAACAATTTACTGCCTCATGGACAAAATAATATGGGTTCAAGTGATCTTCCTGGACATAAAAGCAAACTACCCGACACATACCATGTTTTCATGCAGCATTCGCCCATATCATCTGCATCGCAATTGCTGCCACGTCACCTGAGTAACATCACATCTACACCCCTCACCCACGTTCACATGTATCCACTAGCGCTACACGTGATGCTCACACACTGCAACTACTCTATGCATGTGTAACGTCCAGATTCAACAAACTGCCTCAATAGATTCATTACCTCATGAGGATACCATGTACTCACAGCATCCAGCAGCTCCCGTGTACCTGCCGGTCACGCCCACCTCCACACTTAGCTCATGTCTATTGCAACGCATATTCATTTATCTCCTCATGACACAATCCGTCCGAATGCTTCCATACCTGCCACGCATATTGTGTCACATTTCTCTTTCCCATGTTATGATGCGCTGCTTCCCAATGCTTCCATGCCTACTGTGCCTACAGTGCTGTGCATCTCTTTGCCACTTTATGATGCGCTACTCCATGACACCTCTGCTCATGCTGCATCTACCGTGTCAGGCAGTGATTACCTCATGTTGCTGCCAGCCTCACATAACCATGACCCTTATCATTCTGCATATCCTCAGCAAGACTCCATCTGTTGAACATGGACTCGCCTATGCTGTGGTTCACTCTTAGTGAGTGCATAATGCAGTCCACAGGCATCACTGAGGACAATGACAAATTTGCAGTACTTCTTAAGCACCTCAGTGATAACGCCGATCCCATTAGTGACTTTCAGCTTGATGTCCACACACAAACAAACAAATACAAGCGTCTCAAGGCCCTACTGTTTCAACGCCTATCCCACTCAGCAGAGGAACAACCTCATCTAGTGATAACTGAACCTCACTCTATCGCAGAAGACCTTTCACACTGTGGCACAAGCTTCACCTGCAAACTGATATGAGCCTACCCTGGATTATGCCCTGTGGAATTTGTGACTATTAAAACTGCTGGAGAGCATTCAATCAGTGATGCTCATGTACAAGGATGCTTCACCATATTTCAAACTATGCATGGCTGACAGAATGTTAGCGCTTGCACAGAGCTGCCTCTTCATTACTTCTCATTGTAAATGCGCTACAGCTGACAGCATCCCCACCTAAATTTCGGCAACAAAAGAACCCAGCTGAGCCTAGCCAACACACTGCCTGTGATCTTGGTCACCACTGTGCACTTCCTACCACGCAGAAGCCAGCCACCCAACGTCTACTGGATTCGCTGAACCTTACATTCACTACTGCTCCATGAGGTTTTCTGGGTGCCAAACATAAAAAAATGCCTACAGTGCAGACTATCACTGGTGCGCCTCCGCCCGGTCGCTGATCCTTACCTGCCAGTAAAAACAGTGCGGGTCGGCTGGGCACTACACCTGCTAGCATGCTCTGCCTCTGCTGGTTCCACCCTCACTTTAGCTCTGACACACTACGTTGCATACAGCCTTGTTCATACCCAAACTGATCTCACGGCCTGGTACCAGTGCATCAGGTCACTCGTCCACTTCAGGTCTCCACAAATAATCACTTTTTACACCATCTGCTGGTCTCATCTACTACCAGATGGCTCTCGCCTCTTTGTTTAAGATGCACAACTAAATTCTTTCCTTCTAATCAACAGAGCTATTGTCAGCTGATTACGCAATCTCTCACTCTTGCTACATTTTCACCTTCACCCATGCAACTTTGCACAGCTAATGACTGGGATACTGGTGGTTGGCACCACCTCCATCACCTATGCCCTGGAAGTTCTTGGTGGCTGAAATGGTGGAACCCATCTTAGTAGTTGACTTCCTCAGGCCTTACTGTTTACTCCCAGACCTGAACTGTGCTCTGCTCCTGCACCACGATGGCCAAAAGCTGATCAGCAGCAAGTCCAGTGACTCGCTTCCTGCGAATTATATGCCATCATATCCTACTTCGCAGTCAGAGACGCCCCTCGATGTTATCTTGAGATGCCAAATGCTTACTGGTGAGCTCCACATGACATCTGTCATGCACTCTGAATTGTGGTGTTCCAACTGAGATGTGCGAGCAGCCAATGACATTCTCCATTTATGCATCGTCAAGACATTTAGTGAGCTTCATACAGCACAACAACTCACTGTTCTGCCACATCTACACCCATTTCCTGATGATGAAGACATTGCGTCGGCCTCGAAACAGTTCATTCAAGTTCCATTACCTAAATGTTCTCCCCCAACCACACCCAGTGTTACTGACAGTGCCTCTGCGACCAGGTTGTCTGTTGATGATGGTGTTACAATAACACCTATCACTATGTCCTCAGATCCCACATCATGCCGGACCATCTGGCCACAGACTATTTGTACCATCTCTGACAGGATAGTTCACTGCATCAACAACAACCCCAGCCTGCTAGTCTGCCATCATCTTCGTTTCCTACCTCCCAACAAACTGAAAGCGGCAAAAGCCACCATGGACAAACTCTTGCATGCTGGTATTGTACAGAGCCATCCAAAATGCCTGGGCTTCTCGTATCAAGCTCGCTGTGCGTTTTTGGAATACAACCTACTACCAGCTCAGAGACAGAAGTGATGACACTTTCTGCAGGACGTGACCATCATTTTGCAGGACAATGCTCAAGCACGTACAGTGCAAGCTGTTACTGATTTGTTTGACTGATGGGGCTGCTAAGTGCTGTGCCACCTACTGCATGCACCTGACTTAAGCACTCGTAAGTTCAACTCGATTTCTAAACTGGAGGAAACACTTCATAGCATTCACTTCAGAACTGCGACAAATTCGTCGGGCAATAGACTGTGTCGCTCGAGCAGTTAACACAACTGGCACGGCTAAGAGTCTCCTACGACTTCCACATCGCTGGCAATGGGTTATACACAATTCTGGTGACTACTCTGAAGGTCAGTAAAACTTTGAAACACGTATCTATTTTGCGCGAGCTGTAAATAAATAATTGCCATTATTAAAGTGCCGACACTCGTACTTGGCGACTGTTTGGCGATTATCTGTACTTCAACGCCCTGATTGTAATAGACAGCTGCCCTGTACTGAACTTACAAGACTTCGCACATGAACTTGCTGGTTCAAAAAATGGTTCAAATGGCTCTGAGCACTATGCGACTTAACCTCTGAGGTCACACGTCGCCTAGAACTTAGAACTAATTAAACCTAACTAACCTAAGTACATCACACACATCCATGACCGAGGCAGGATTGAAACCTGCGACCGTAGCGGTCGCGCGGTTCCTGAGTTTAGCGCCTAGAACCGCACGGCCACTCCGGCCGGCCGAACTTGCTGGTACTACCATAGTCAGTGTTACTGAATCCAAAAGGATCTATTTTCGGATACCTATGGCTGATGAGGATATACCAAAATTTACAATAATCACGTCATTCGGTCGTTTTTATTTTTTATTTATGACTTACAGGTTAAAAAAAGCGGCTCGGACCTGGCAGAGGTTTACTGACAGCCTGCTATTTAATATCTGTTATGCTTACCTAGTTGACGTGATAATTTTCTCGCAGTTTCCTGATGAACATGAGATTCATTTACGCACCATGTTGGGCAAGTTAGTGGCACAATTAATAACAACATATGACAACTACAGTAACTGTGTCAACTTCGTTGGACATTTGGTTGACACTTTGGGGATATGCCCCACGCTGGAGAAAAGAAACAAATTCGCCTCCTCCCTCATCCCTTGGACCATCAACACCTACAAAGTTTCCTCGGAGTCATTAATTTTTACAGGCATCCCGGCAAACGAGCATGACGTGGACGCCTGAAATGAAAACGGCCTTCGAAAAGTTTAAATCTGACCTCACACAAATTGTCACCCTCGCCCTTCCGTCGCTGGACGCACACCTCGTCATCTACATCTACATCTACATCTACATGGAGACTTTGCAAATCACATTTAAGTGCCTGGCAGGGGGTTCATCGAACCACCTATACAATTCTCTAGTATTCCAACGTCGTATAGTGCGTGGAAAGAACGAACACCTATATCTTTCCGTACGAGCTCTGATTTCCCTTATTTTATCGTGGTGATCGTTTCTCTCTACGTAGGTCGGTGTCAACAAAATATTTTCGCGTTCGGAGGAGAAAGTTGGTGATTGGAATTTCGTGAGAAGATTCCGTCGCAACGAAAAACGCCTTTCTTTTAATGGTGTCCAGCCCAAATCCCGTATCATTTCTGTCACGCTCTCTCCCATATTTCTTGATAATACAAAACGTGCTGCCCTCTTTGAACTTTTTCGATGTACTCCGTCAGTCCTATCTGGTAAGGATCCCACACCGTGCAGCAGTATTCTAAAAGAGGAGCGACAAGCGTAGTGTAGGCAGTCTCCTTAGTAGATCTGTTACATTTTGTAAGTGTCCTGCCAATAAAACTCAGTCTTTGGTTAGCCTACACCACACATTTTCTATGTGTTCCTTCCAATTGAAGTTGTTCGTAATTGTAATGCCTTGGTATTTAGTTGAATGTACGGCCTTTAGATTTGGCTGATTTATCGTGTAACCGAAGTTTAACGAATTCCTTTTAGCACTAATGTGGATGACCTCACACTTTTCGTTATTTAGGGTCAACTGCCAATTTTCGCACCATTCAGATATCTTTTCTAAATCGTTTCGCAATTTGTTTTGATCTTCTGATGACTTTATTAGTCGATAAACGACAGCGTCATCTACAAACAACCTAAGACGGCTGCTCAGATTGTCTCCCAAACCGTTTATGTAGATAAGTAACAGCAAAGGGCCTATAACACAACCTTGTTCAACGCCAGAAATCACTTCTGTTTTACTCGATGACTTTTCATCAGTTACTACGAACTGTGACCTTTCTGACAGGAAGTCACAAATCCAATCTCATAACTGAGACGATATTCCATAAGAACGCAATTTCACTACAAGCTGCTTGTGTGGTACAGTGTCAAAAGCCTTCCGGAAATTCAGAAATACGGAATCGATCTGAAGTCCCTTGTCAATAGCACACAACAATTCATGCGAATAAAGAGCTAGTTGTACTTCACAAGAACGCTGTTTTCTATACCCATGTTGACTGTGTGTCAATAGACCGTTTTCTTCGAAGTATTCATAATGTTCGAACACAATATATGTTCCAAATCCTGCTGCATATCGACGGTGATGATATGGGCCAGTAATTATGTGGATTACTCCTATTACCTTTCTTGCATGTTAGTGTGACCTGTGCAACTTTCCAGTCTTGGGTACTGATCTTTCGTCAAGCGACCGGTTGTGAATGCTTGTTGAGTATGGAGCTAATGCATACTCTGAAAGGAACCTAACTGGTATACAGTCTGGACCAGAATACTTGCCTTTATTAAGTGATTAAAGTTGCTTCACTATTCCGAGGATATTTACTTCTACGTTACTCATGTTGGCAGCTGTTCTTGATTCGAATTCTGGAATATTTACTTCGCCTTCTTTTGTGAAGGCATTTTGGAAGGTTTTGTGAAGGCATTTAGGAAGGCTGTGTTTAGTAACCCTGCTTTGGCAGCACTGTCTTCGATAGTATCTCCATGGCTATTGCGCAGAGAAGGCTTTGATTGTTTCTTGCCCCTAACATACTTCACATACGAGCAGAATCCCTTTGGATTTTCTGCCAGGTTTCGAGACAAAGTTTCGTTGTGGAAAATGTTATAAGCATCTCGCATTGAAGTCCGCGCTAAATTTCGAGCTTCTGTAAAAGATCGCCAATATTGAGGACTTTGCGTCTGTTTAAATTTGAAATGTTTGTTTCGTTGTTTCTTCAACAGTATTCTGACCGGTTTTGTGTACTAATTAGGATCAACTCCGTCGTTTGTTAATTTATTTGGTATAAATCTCTCAACTGCTGCCGATACTATTTCTTTGAATTGAAGCCACATCTGGTCTACACTTACATTATTAATTTGGAAGGAGTGGACATTGTCTCTCAGGAAGGCGTGAAGTGAATTTTTATCTGCTTTTTTGAATAGGTATATTTTTCGTTTGTGTTTGAGGGTTTGGGGGTTACAATATTAAATCTCGCTACGACAACCCTGTGTTCGCTAATCCCAGTATCGGTTTTGATCCTCGTTTTTAGGATTGTTTGTTGCTAAGTGGTCAAGTGTGTTTTCACAACCGTTTACTATTCGTGTGGGCTCAGGAACTAACTGCTCGAAATAATTTTCAGAGAATGCGTCTAGCACAATTTCCGATGATGTTTTATGTGTACCTCCGGAATTAAAAACGTATTTTCGCCAACATATCGAAGGTAAATTAAAGCCACCACCAACTATAACCGTATGAGTCAGGTGCGAGTTGAAATCCAACTCAAGTTTTCTTTGAATCTTTCAGCAACTGTATCATCTGAATTGGGAGGTCGGTAAAAGGATCCAATTATCATTTCACTCCGGTTGCCAACTCACAGGAACTATCTACTTCAATTTCGCAACAAGATAATCTACTTCTAACGGCAACAAACACGCCACCGCCAATCGTGTTTAGCATATCCTTTCGGAACACCGTTAGGTTCTTCGCAAAAATTTCGGCTGAGCTTCTTCTCCCGCTTTCAGTGCCTATAACGATTTGAGCATCAGTGCTTTCTATTAGCGCTTGGAGCTCTGGTACTTTCCCAACACAGCTACAACAATTTACAACTGTTATACCTATGGCTCCTGTATCTACGTTCTTCCTGTGTTCACCGTGCACCATCTGCGACTGAAGCCCTTCTTGTGTCTTCCCGAGACCCTCTAACCTAAAAGACCGCCCAGTCCACTCCACACAACCCCTGCTACCCTGTAGCCGCCTCCTGCGTATAGTGGACACCTGACCTATTCAGTGGAACACAAAACCCAACCACCCTTTGGCGCAAGTCGAGGAATCTGCAGCCTACATGGTCGCAGAACCGCCTGAGTCTCTGATTCAGACCCTCCACTCGGCTCTGTACCAGAGGTCCGCAATCGGTCCTGTCGACTATGCTGCAAATGTGAGCTCTCCTTTCATCTTTCAAGCAAGACTGGCAGCCTTTACCACTTCTGTCAGCCGCTCGAAACCAGAGAGAATCTCTTCTGATCCAAAATGACAAGCATCTTTGGTACTGACGTGAGCAACCACCTGTAGTTTGCTGCATCCTGTGCTCTTCATGTCATCCGGAAATATCCTTTCCACATCTGGAGTCACTCTACCCGGTATGCACATGGAGTACACATTGGTTCTTTCCCTTCTTGGCAGCCATGTCCCTGAAGGACACCATAACACGCCTAAAGCCGTCGGCACACGGGCCGTGCATTCCAACGTTGAGCGTTGAGTGTGCCGAGTCCACCGTGCTGCTGAACGCTCAGAAACGATGCGACTCGTGCATACGGTACGCGCGACCCAGCGTGCTCACATGCGACGGCAGCGTGCTCCAGCGGCAGTTGTTGACTGCAGTTGACGCGCGCGAGCTAAATAACATATAGACAAGTGTTTACGAAACGAAGACGCCTAAACTGGCTGCTTTAGCTTTACTAGCAACTATGGATGACGAGAGGAGAGGTAGTTGCATTAACCACTGCACCAACCAGACACACTGTTTACCACAATTGCATGGACTGTCTCGCCATGCCTCCCATCTGACCAAAACCCCCGCCCATGTCTGAAAGAACAGACCATGCGGAATATGCCGCTATGATACATATTATGTAAACTGAAGGTAGATGGAGAGGAAAGGAAAGAAAAGGGAAGGAACCATTGATGGCAGCTGTATCGGGAGTTCATGCAGAATCAGCAGCAACAAGTGAAAACGTGTGTCACACAGAGATTCGATCAGGGATCTACTGTTTACTAGGAAATTGCATTAACCACTGCACCACCTGTACACAGTGTTTCTGGCAACTGGGCGAACTATCTTGCCCCCCTCCCCCTCCACCATGGTTGACCCACACTCCCACCAGAACCAGCCTATCAGCAGTCACTGTTCGTGTCCTCCACACTCTCCATCTCTACTTTGAGATTTCTGCAGGACAAATGTAATTGTGCATCCACACTGAAGATGTGGATTCATTCTCTATTGAGATAAATAAGTTAAATGAATGTATGGTGTCTGTTCTTTTGACATCTGTATAATTTATTCACCTTGATGGGCAACCAATTCACCACAGTCAGAGCAGATGCACAATTATGTTCAAGCTTCTGCAGCAATCTCGAGATAATGAGCATGGAGGATATGATGGGGACTGTGGATAGGTGGTACTAGATGGGTGAGTAGCTTGGCTATGAGATACTGGGAGATAGTCATGCAACTGCAATAAACACTGTGATAAACACTTTGTCCAGCTGTTCAGCGGCAACCAGTAGTAGACGTCTCCTCCAAATGATCAGAGTTAACTGTGTGGACCACTGGTTTACATCCTTCGACATTGTACAGGATGGGCAGTAAGTAAATGTTTACCACGCGTCACACATCCCCCATGTGGCACAAGTTTCTGGTCCCGATTACCCTCACACGTCATAAGTTGATGACGATGGAATCCTTTGTCTGTACCGGGATGTTATTTAAAGTTCAGTATTCATCCTTGCCCTCCCACAGGAGGATGGTGGAGTGGGCTTATTCCATGTGCCAGACAGAGTTATGGCACTTTTTGTTAACTCCCGACTGAAAGTCTGGCGTCGCTGCCTGACGAGCCTGATCGGACTGTTTTTGCATGAATGCACGCCAGTCTCCATGTCAGTCCCAGTCATGTTGTAAGACATTACAACCCCCTTTTATCACTTTCGACACTTCTTTCTTGAATTAAGTTACATCCTGCACTCCTTACCCCTTTATGTATACTCTGGACAAAGACTGTAGATGACACATTACAACTTTGTCGATCCCCCAACTTCATTGAACACGTTTCCCCAGATCACATGGCGTCGTGTGTGATAAGCGCAACACGCTGGTTATATTGATATCAGCGTCCAGTCCACCTGGCATATCACCATCAATGGCAACACAGGTCAACCAGTTTCATTTGCACCACATCCGCCTCGCTGCACACCCACATGCGTTTACTGTGGTGTGGAGGACACAGACGCTCCTCAGTTCTCATGTGGTCCATTATCTGACGTCTGGAGGTTCGTGCAGCATATCTTAGCTTTCCTTACCCAAGAGACACCTGCTCAGATCATTTTCCTGTTGCTTTTATTCCTGGATGTGATTCACTACCCTGCACCAAAAGCTATTGCTGTGAATTGGATACGCTGCCATACGGTCCGCTACATTTTTGGCCCTGACGAGAATTCAGAACTAGGTTACTGGACGTACCCTAACGATCGACACTGTACACTTGTTCACAACCCCAGATACAACATGTTCTTTTCCAGTTTTCTACGGAGCGCCTTTCATGACCCGCCCTCCAGCCGAAACGCCCAAGCCATGAGATGCTGATACCTTTTTCCCGAATTGATGTTCTGAAGCCACTACAAACAGAATCTCCATTAAATTTTCGAGAAGACACATTTGGACGTTCCGCCAATCAGAAGGCGTTAGTGACTCCTGGAATTCTGGTACATAGACTAATTTAATTTAAAACATTTAAAAATTAAAAAAAAAGTAAATAAGTAAAAGAAAATAAAAATATATATACAGGGTATTCCATTGATTGTGACCGGTCCAAATATCTCACGAAATAAGCGTCAAACGAAAAAACTGCAAAGAACGAAGCTTGTCTTGCTTGAAGGGGGAAACCAGATGGCACTATGGTTGGCCCGCTAGATGGCGCTGCCATAGGTCAAACGGATATCAACTGCGTTTGTTTAAATAGGAACCCCCATTTTTTATTCCATATTCGTGTAATATGTAAAGAAATATGAATGTTTTAGTTGAACCACTTTTTTCGCTTTGTGATAGATGGTGCTGTAATAGTCACAAACATATGGCTCACAATTTTAGACGAACATTTGAGAACAGGTAGGTTTTTTAAATTAAAATACAGAACGTAGGTACGTTTGAACATTTTATTTCGGTTCTTCCAATGTGATACATGTACCTTTGTGAACTTCTCATTTCTGAGAATGCATGCTGTTACAGCGTGATTACCTGTAAATACCACATTAATGCAATAAATGCTCAAAATGATGTCGATCAACCTCAATGCATTTGGCAATGCGTGTAACGACATTCCTCTCAACAGCGAGTAGTTCGCCTTCCGTAATTTCACACACGCATTGACAATGCGCTGACGCATGATGTCAGGCGTTGTCGGTGGATAACGGTAGCAAATATCCTTCAGCTTTCCCCACAGAAAGAAATCCGGGGACGTCAGATCCTGTGAACGTACGGGCCATGGTATGATGCTTCGACAACCAATCCACCTGTCATGAAACATGCTATTCAATACCGCTTCAACCGCACGCGAGCTATGTGCCGGACATCCATTATGTTGGAAGTACATCGTCATTCTGTCATGCAGTGAAACATCTTGTAGTAACATCGGTAGAACATTATGTAGGAAATCAGCATACATTGCACCATTTAGATTGTCATCGATAAAATAGGGGCCAATTATCCTTCCTCTCATAATGCCGCACCATACATTAACCCGCCAGGGTCACTGATGTTCCACTTGTCGCCGCCATTGTGGGTTTTCCGTTGCCCAATAGTGTATATTATGCCGATTTACGTTACCGCTGTTGGTGAATGACGCTTCGTCGCCAAATAGAACGCGTGCAAATACCTGTCATTGTCCCGTAATTTCTCTTCTGCCCAGTGGCAGAACTGTACACGACGTTCAAAGTCGTCACCATGCAATTCCTGGCGCATAGAAATATGCTACGTGTGCAATCGATGTTGATGCAGCATTCTCAACACCGACGTTTTTGAGATTCCCGATTCTCGCGCAATTTGTCTGCTACTGATGTGCGGATTAGCAAAATGGCTCTGAGCACTATGGGACTTAACTTCTGAGGTCATCAGTCCCCTAGAACGTAGAACTACTTAAACCTAACTAACCTAAGGACACCACACACATCCATGCCTGAAGCAGGATTCGAACCTGCGACCGTAGCGGTTGCGAGGCTCCAGACTGTAGCGCCCAGAACCGCTCGGCCACTCCGGCCGGCGTGGATTAGCCACAACAGCAGCTAAAACATCTACTTGGGCATCATCATTTATTGCAGGTCGTGATTGACGTTTCACATGTGGCTGAACACTTTCTGTATCCTTAAATAACGTAACTATCTGGCGAACGGTCCGGACACTTGGATGAAGTCGTCTAGGATACCGAGCAGTATACATAGCACACGCCCGTTGGGCATTTTGATCACAATAGCCATACATTAACACGATATAGACCTTTTCTGCAATTGGTAAACGGTCCTTTTCAACGCGAGTAATGTATCACGAAGCAAATACTGTCCACACTGGCGGAATGTTATATGATACCACGTACTTATACGTTTGTGACTACTACAGTGCCATCTATCACAAAGCGAAAAAATGGTCCAACTAAAACATTCATAATTCTTTATGTACTACACGAATAAGTAATTAAAATGGGGGTTCCTATTTTTAAAAAAACCAGTTGATGTCCGTTTGACCTAGGGCAGCGGGCCAACCATAGCGCCATCTGGTTTTCCCCTTCAAGCTAGACGAGTTTCGTTCATTGAAGTTTTTTCGTTTGACGCTTATTTCGTGAGATATTTGGCCCGGACATTATCAATGGACCACCCTGTATCTAAGCATAAAGACAACAAAAAATAACATAAAAATGCAATAAAATAAACAAACTAAAACAAGCCCATACACAACTACTTTCATTTTCATCGCTACTCTCTATGTTCTTCCCCCTTACTTTTTTCTTTTCCTACACCCTTGTAGTAATAGGTTAGTTGTTTTGGGATAGGTCTAGATAGGCACCAACGCCTGAAGAGGTGCATTTTTTTTTTTTTTGTTAAGGACAAGTGGCAATGGCAAGTAGATATTTTTGTAGTTTTCCCTTTCTTGTCCAGGGGCAAAAAAGAAAACAAAAAAAGAAGGTGGCCCAGTTGTTACCACAACTGCCTAATAAGCAGGAGATCCCTTGTTGAATCCGAGTCTGGCACACACTTTCGCTCATTACCACTGAATCGACATTAAGTCCCAATTCAGCTGACATCAATAGTTCCTTTTCTTTTCTTTCCTTCTACCCCCTCCACCTTCAGTTTACATAATATTTGTTACAGCTGCGGATTCCACTTAGTGTCTGTCATTTTGGTCATTTCTGAAAGAACAGTCACCATGCGTTCATATAACTGATTCGTATCCATCACCTTCAGTGCAGATGCACAGTTACGCACAACCTTCTGCAGGAATCTCAAAATAGCGAGCATGGAGAACATGGACAGGGACTGCATATAGGTGACACTGGGTGGGAGTGTTGTTTGGCCAGAAGGTGTACCAAGATAGTCTGTGTCGTCGTGATAAACACTGTGTGCGCGTGGTGCAGTTGTTAATCCAACTGCCTAGTCAGCAGAACATTCCATGTTGACTTTTTCAGCACATATTTTCGCTCATCGCCTCTGATTCTACATAAATTCCCAATGCAGCTGACACCAAAAGTCCCTTTACCTTCAATTTACCTAATGTGTTTTACAGCTGCAGATCCCGCGTGGTGTCTGTCATTTTCAGTGTGTCCGAAAGAATGGAGACTATGCATTCATATAACTGATTCACTTGATAGGTAATGAGTCTTCTACCTTCAGTGTGGATGCACAATTACGTTCAACCTTCTGCGGAAATCTAAGAGTAGCGAGCAAGGATGACATGGAGGGGGACTGCAGTTAGGTGGCACTCCATGCCAGTGTGGGTCAGCCGGTATGTGTGCTGAGACAGCCACGCATTCGCGATGAACAATGCGTCTGGGTGGCGCAATTTCTAAAGCAAGTGCCTAGTAAGCAGCTGAGTCTTGGTTTGGCACACATTTTCTTTCATCACTGCTGATTCCGCATAAAGCCCTAATGCAGCTGACATCAATAGTTTCTTTCCTTTCTCTTCTACATAATGTGTTTCACAGCTGCGAATTCTATGTGGTGTCTGTTCTTTTAGACATGTCCAAACCAGTGTCGTAGCGTGAGGGGAGACTTTGAGACTTAGTCTCCCCTGTATTTGTGCTTAAAAAAGATTCAATAGTAATTCATAACAAAAATATAAATAACTTTCTGCTAAGAGCTCTAAATGTGACATCAGTCTTGTAGCCCGCGCCGCACCCTGGGTATTGGCGTATTTGTCTGCTTGAGACTCGACTGCTCTGCCTCCCTTCCCTTACCTTCTCTTACCTGGCTGTGTGCGCCTGCGCCCCCTCCACTTCCTCTCTTCCAAGACCGGTGCGCTGCACTTGCTAGCAGGCATCGAGACTTGTCTCCGCCGCTTCTATGCAGTATTTTAACACAGAAGTGAACAGTCGCGCGGTTTGTGTTCATAGTCATTCTTGTGAGATTTTAGTGCATAATTTCGTTGTGTCACCAACATGAGTGAGCGAGCAACTGAACACCTTACAGAATTTTTATTAAAAACGCCTTTTTCTACATTAACATACCGTACGAATAAAAGTTCGAATTGAAGGACAAACGACCTACTCCTATACTCAGTGTAGTTTTTAAGTGAAGCCAAACAAATACTCACTTTTCAGACAGCCTGGTACGAAAAGTATACTTGGCTGACTGCGACTGCAGTTAATAACAGATTATATTGTTATATATGTCTTCTGTTTGGTGGTGAAAAGGAATAGTGCAATGAGGGCATTTGTACAATAAAAAACTTTGACTGGAATGCACCAAAGCACCAGATATCAAAACATCACCTGCAGAACAAAGAATCATTTCTGTTATTCGGCAAAAGTAGAATTGAGAACGCCCTTTCTGAAGCCGCTAGGCTGACAGCAATAAAATACAACGAACAAGTTGTATCCAATAGGAGAGTATTGGCTTGTATTATTCAGGCAATTGTAATTCTTTGTAAACAAGAACTAACCTTTCGCGGCCATCGAGAGGATGAATCCTCCAGCTACAAAGATAACTATCTGGAATTGTTGGATTTACTAGCTCAAGGAGAACAGTTAATCCAAGACCATTTGTCATCTCTTCAACCTTTAAAGGAACTTCTCCAGATATACAGAATGATGTAATAGAAATGATAACTCTGGCAGTTAATGAGAAAATAAGGTCTGAAATTCAGAACTGCAATTTCATTTCAATTGAAGCTGATGAAATATTAGACATGTCATGCAAGAGTCAAATGAGTATAATATTCAGATACTGTATTGCAGACAAATTTGAGGAAAGATTCGTTGGATTTTACGATGTTTATGGAGATATAACTGCTTTTTTCAGCAAATCATCAAAACGAACTGTATTGCTAAGAGAAAGGATTTAAACTGCCACATGCAAGCAATACTCGCTGGAACTTTCATTCCAGGGCAGTTTGAACAATATCTAGTCAGTTCTCAGAGCTATATAGTGTTTTAAATTATACAATTGATGATACAGACTCTCAGTGGGACCCTGAATCTTTGAGCTGTGCTGTGAGAATGAAACGACGGATGGATGATCCTACGTTTGTCTACTTGCTTTGTTTCTACCGAGACTGCTTTGTTTATGTTGTTCAATTCTTTAATGTTCTTCAGCCAAAATGTGTCAGTATAACTGCTTGGCACGACGAAATAAGAACTGTTCTGAGAAACTTACGGCAATTAAGAACGGAAACATTCGTTGATGAATGCATTAAATGCAGTTTGTGTTTGAATGGCAACTTATCATCCCATGACAGTCAAAAGACATCTCTCAGGGCACTAACTTACGAGATACTGCATTTGCAGATTGTTCAGATGGAAAGAAGATTTCAAGCGTTTCCCCAAATTCAATTTGTGAACTTTAGAACGAAAAGTGTTTCTCGAACTATCAAAAAGAACTCCCAAAGTTGAAACTGCTTCAGTTATTAGAACCGTACCCTCTTTTCAAACAAGAACAACTTGAAAATGCACTCTGTAACATATACGCTGATGTGAAAAAACAACCATCTCCTAGAATCCTCTTAAAGTACACTGTCAACAATGATTTAGACTGTGTTTATGAAGAAACAACGAAGTTCCTGCGTTTGGTTTTGATCCTACCTGCAACTACAGCAAGCAGTGAACGAAGCATGAGTACTCTTAAACGAGTGAAGAATTATTCAAGGAATTCAATGTCCAACACCCGGCTGTCGTGTTTGAGCACGTTAGCAATAGAAAAGACACTAATTGGTGAGCTATCCAGTGATCAGATCTTTGTAGACCGAGATATAGACTCATTTGTGGGAAGAAAAGACAGGCGCATTGCGCTTGTATACAAGAAAATGTAAGTGCTTCTTCTCTTGCTGCTGGAGTTCTACAAATTTGTCATCGTTTCTTGAACAAGTTAGTTATTATTATTATTATTATTGTTATTAGTGGCAGCAGTAGTGGTAGTAGTAATAGTAGTTGTTGTTTTATTTGATGCATTTTGTTTCATCTGTTTAAATTATAGTTTATTGTACTTTTTGTCTACCTATAATAAATATAGTCTCTCCCCAACCTTTACAACCACGCTACGCCACTGGTCCAAAGGAACAGACACCACTCATTCATATTAAAGTCGTACATATCCGCATTCGGTTGCGGGATGAAATTTGCGCCGTATCATTAGTGGATGGTGAATTGTGTCTTGTTTCATGAATTACGGCTACAGTGCTATATGTGATATTTGATTCATATTCATGTGGGACAATTGTGCATGAACTCAAGCTGAATGGTCAGGGAAGCAAGCTGTATAGACAAAACAGCTGCTTCAGGAAGATGGCTACAATTACTATGTTACCGGTACATCAAAAGAGAGATGGGTCTGCACTAATAAAACGATTAGTTACTCCATGTTCGGAAGATGTGCTGAATCCGCAACCCTCTTCCTTTTTATTGAAGATCGCTCAAGTTGGCATTGAGAACTTTATTGCGTCCACTACTGGTTTCGTATTTTGCAGCAGGCCATTTTTAAGTTCTTCGGAAAAATTTTGTGCAGAGGGACAACGTGGACGCAGTAGTTTCCAATAGCATCTGGAGTGGTTTTCATTAAATGAATGTGAAAACTGTATTTTCTTTCGAGTCCAACGATCGCACAAAATGTTTTTACTTTTCTAACCCTTTACTATCGCAGACTGCTGTCAACTGTTTCAAAATTGCAACCGACATTCACCACTCCAGTGGTAGGCCTTTGGTACTCGTGCTGGGACAGGTGCTACTTACGTAACGTAGAACCATGTTTATGGAAATAACTATGTACACAATGGCTTTGTTTGTCACTGCTTGGGGAGTTCTCTTTTCGTGCAGAAGATTTAAAATCGTTCTCCAATATTTCTTGGGTCAGCCAAGGGACCAAAAGCCTCAAGAAGACACACATCCAAATGAAGAAGAAAAAAGGGAATGAGTTTTTCTTTTAGTACTACGTTAATGCAAGGTATGTAGGTCTATAAAAAACCGCACAATTGACACAGTCCTATCAGTAAAACATTCTCTGCTGTACTTCTCACTCACATTCAAGTACTCTTCCTGTTTGAAATAGGGCCAGGTAAGTTCACCTAGTTGCAGAAGCTTCAAGGATATGTATTTATGGGATTTCTGTTTACTGCAGATGTTTATGTGTAGTTTCATCATGTATTCATCATGATCTTGGAAGCAGTTTATAACACTAACATCCATCAGTCACAGTTGGAATCCGTCAATTCATACAAATACTTGGGTGTAACTCTTTGTAGTGACATGAAATTAAACGACGACGTAAGCTCAGTCATGGGTAAAGCAGCTGGCAGACTTTTGGTTATTGGTAGAATATTAGGGAAATGCAGTAAGTCTACAAAGGAAACACTAATAGCTTATAAATCACTCGTGTAACACATCATAGAATATTACTCATGTGTGTGTAACTTGTATACCAAATAGGACTAACAGGCGATAATGAACGTATAGAGATGATGGCAGCAGGAATGGTTACAGATTAGCTTTATCTCTGGATGAATGTCACAGAGATGTTGAAAGAACTGAAATGCAGATCCTTGAGGATAGACATCAAGTAGCCCACAGAAGTCTGCTTACAAAGTTTTGAGAAGAGGCTTTAAATGATGGCCTGAAGAAAATACTACAATCCCTTGCTTATCACACCTATAGTGATTGTTAGGACAAACTTATCGATTAAGTACGGCACACACAGTGGCATTTCAAGAGTCATCCTTCCCACATTACATATGTGAGTGGAACAGTCAAAAGCCCTAGTAACTGGTGTTGGTATGATGGGACATACCCGATGCCATGCAGTTAGCAGTGGTTTACAGAGTATGAATATAGATTTTAGTACCATACAATTCTGCTGCCCATATATAGGTGCAAATTTTAATCTAACTACAGATATTAAATATTATGCCACAACAGGCTCACAGCCAGTTAGATGCAGTGCATCAAAAGCAGAAGAGAACATCATGCATATGTCTTTACACTTATTTGTTTAATTGTTCAGTAATATAAAAAAAATTATTTTCATTACTGTCTTTGACATGGTACTTAATAATATTTGATCGTGTCAATGGCCACTTCTTGTCATAACAGTACTGCTTCCATCACACCAGGATCCTGCTGCCATTATTGTTTTGAAAAGTTTTAATTTATTATTGGTATCCAATATCTGTTACGATATTTCGTCCCTTATTTACAATCCAAGAAGTGTGTGAGCTTTACAGAGGTAACCAATGGAGTTAGAGCAAATATGGATCATCCTGATCAATATACGAGGTATTTTAAGATCATGAGAATCTATCTTCAGTGAGGGGATAAATGGCATATATAGTTTTCTCTTACCACATACTACCACCACTCATCCTGTCCCAGCTGGCCCTTGTGGCCGAGCTGTTCTAAGCGCTTCAGTCCGGAACCGTGCTGCTGCTAAGGTCACAGGTTCGAATCTTGCCTCGGGCATGGATGTGTGTGATGTCCTTAGGTTAGTTAGGTTTAAGTAGTTCTAAGTTTAGGGGGCTGATGGCCTCATACGTTAGGTCCCATAGTGCTCAGAACCATTTGCACTGTTTTTGAACAATCCAGTCCCACACACTTACAAACAAACACACATATTTATTCCTGTTTAAGAAATAGACTTTTACATGATAACTCCCTGGCAGACACCATCTCTAATATGCAGCACCATACCTTGCAGACTTGTAACTCTCCATTTTAATAATCTGATATGTGTCATTTACTTCAAAACATTGCTAAAATCATCTTCAACAGCGTTTCAGCTAGCACTGAGAAGATAATTTAGCATCCCACTGTCATTGAGTTCATTAGAAAAGGAGTCATAGCTTAGTTGTAGAAGCGTGGAGAAAGAGAACAACTATAGCTTATATGAAGGATTTCTCAGTGTGAGATACTGACATAGATGTTTGCCCCTAAGTTTCGCCACAGTTACATGTTCTGTCATATTATAACCAATGGTTGTGGGAAAATGAATGCTAGAAATGTGATTTTATGCCACTCAAAGCTGATGGAAAATCAGATGCTGTCTAATTTGTGTCTTCATTATTGATTTTATAGGCATAATGGTAATGATAAAGGCTAGTTTCAACACTTATAGTAGTGGGAGTGAGAGAATTCTTACCAATTTCAGCTATAAGTAGCCTGTAATCAAACCCCATTCTTATCTACTATTGAACAAGTGCACTTCTGACCTAGTGTAGGTGCTGCTAAAGAAATTAATGCAATATGTTAATGACACTGCCCAAGGAAATGTTCAGAATCTCTGTCAGTTTATTTAATTATCAGCAGTTTCAACTCATTTATTCTTGATGAGACACACTAATTAAACCTTGTAAATGGAGATTTGACTGCAGTTATGTTACATTCATGCTGCTACATGTTCCTTAAGTAGTCCTTCCTAAATAAACTATTGCTATGACACAGTTATGTGCCTTTTACATATGGGGGTGACATTGTTCTTTTATTGGTATAGACTTCCAACACTTCACTGTATGAATTATGACATCTGAATATCTTCCTAATGATAAATGTCCTTCTTTAGCCAGCTAAGGGCAGATTATGAAAGAAATGAATGATAATACCCATCAGTTCAACGTTTAATTGAAATAATTTTATGTCCACATCCCCCAACAATGTGTAATGTGAGGAACTTTAGGATGTTATTGGCATATTCAGTGAAAATTAGTTTTAGAATTTACTGAAACAAATTTATTATAGACAGATAATTGGTCACATTTCCATGCATCTACTACTAGACATGATTTTTTTTTTGCAGGGAAACAAAAGCATCACCACTAAGACAACCTATTTTCCCATTTCATCTATCCATTATCAGCCTCATCTGGATACATTGTACACTGTGCAGTAATCTGGTAGAGGCTTCATTATCATTTTCTTAGCAATTTTTCTAATGAAGGATGTTAAAGTAAATAAAAACTGCTTTACATGTTTTAATATGAACATGACTAATTTGAGAGTGTAGAAATTGCTGCTGATTCTCCAAAACTTTCACAAATACATAGGTTTTTATCATTTCTTTTAACTGTAACTGACCTTAGAAAACCAACTTTATGTGTCAACCTACAGTGAGTTATTTTGTTTTTATTGGTACTCCAAATTGAGAGTCATTTTTATGAAGTGTTCAGCTGAAGTGCATCCTATGATGGAAGTTACTTTTACAGTAGTGGATTTTGTTAGGCACCCATTTTGGAAGTAAATTGACATTACTGACATGTACTGATCAGTCAGAACATTATGACCACCTGCCTAAAAGCCTGTATGTCCACCTTTGGCATTGATAACAACAATGATGCATTGTGGTGTGGAATCAACCAGGCCTTGCTAGATCGCTGGATGGAGCTGGCACCACGTCTGCACACGCAAGTCAACTAATTCCCGTAAATTACTGGAATGGGGTGGGGCGATGTCCTTCGACGCCACGTTCAATCACGTCCCGGATGAGTTTGATCGGGCTCAGATCTGGCAAGTTGGGGAGGAGGGCGGGGAGGGGGGGGGGCAGCATGCTAACTGGAAATCGCTACTGTGTTCCTCAGACAACTCTGTCACACTCCTGGCATTGACACATGTCACATTGTCTTGCTGGAAGATGCCACTGCTGTCAGGAAACATCATCCTCATCAAGCAGTGTGCATGGTCTGCAACCAGTGTACGTTAATCCTTGGCCATCATGCACCAGCTCAACTGGACCCATGGATGCCCACATGAATGTACCCCAGAGCATAATGGAGATCTCACCGCCCTGTCTTGATCCTATGGTACAGCTGTCAAGAAGCTGTTCCCCTGGAAGATGACTGATTTGCACCCTCCAATTGGCATGATGAAGAAGGTATCAGGATTCATCAGCACCAGACCTTGTGGCACTCTGCTACTGCCCCACCATCCAGTACCAATCGTCACGTACCTATGTCAGTTTCAGTTGTAGGCATCATGATGTTAACATTGGCACATGTATGTGTCGTCGGCTGCAGACTCCCATCATTAGGAGTGTCCAGTGCACTGTGTGTTCAGAAACACTTGTATTCTGCCCAGTATTAAAGTCTGATGTTAGTTCCACCACAGTCCACCATGAATCCTGTTTTACGAGTATGCCCAGCCTATGAAATCTGACACCTGTAATGAGGGGTGGTCACCCAACTGCACAGTGTCTGGACGTGGTTTTACCTTGGTTTTGCCACATGTTGAAGACACTCACCACAGAACTCCTCAAACACCCGGCAAGTTATGAAGTTTCTGAAATGCTCATGCTGAACTTCTAGGCTATCACAATCTGCCCTTGGTCAAACTCAGACAGGTGGTGTGCATTACTCATTCTGAACATGGTCAGCACACTCACTGATACTACATGCACTGTGTGTGTGTCTGACTAGTAGTCATTCCTTGCGCATCACTTTGCTGTCACCTGGAAGGGTTTATATCGATAGTGGGTTATTGGTCATAATGTTCTGGCTAATCAGTGTTAAGGAATTATGTAAATGTTACTCTGGTGCACCATTTGCACTCAATACTTGATGGAAATGGAAATGTCGTGTGGCTAGGGCCTCCCGTCGGGTAGACCGTTCGCCTGGTGCAAGGCTTTCTAGTTGACGCCAGTTTGGCAAATTGCGTGTCTATGGGGATGAAATGATAATGATATGGACAACACATCACCCAGTCCCTGAGCGGAGAAAATCTCCGACCGAGCCGGGAATCGAACCCGGGCCGTTTGGTATGACATTCCGTCGTGCTGACCACTCAGCTACCAGGGGCGGACTACTCAATACTTGATGAAAAATGCAATGTAATGAAAGTATTTTATGACTAGCCTTTCCCCTGTGGCCTTGACCATATACGCATTTTATACATATATTGCATATATTTCCTCCATCCCCCTTCCCACCTCTAACTCTTCATCCTCCTGTCTTTGTGTCCACCTCATTCTCCCTTCCTGCTCCCTCCGTAATTACCTATTCTCTCCTGCTATCTCTCTCTGTCCATCTCCTGCTCTATTTATTTCGACATTCTCCCATGTATGCCCATGTGCATGTATGGCTCCTCTATAACAGGTCAAAAAAGCAGGTCGATACTACTCCTATAACACACCTATCATATGTGAGCGAGACAGCCTACAAATCTGGGGCTTGGGAAACCTTTTCGGAAATCATTGTGGACTTCAATATTCCAAGATCCACAGTGTCAAGTGTTTGCTGGCAATACCAAATTTCAGGCATCACCTTTCAGAAAATGCAATTTCCAATGGCCTTCACTTAATGATGGAGAGCAGTGGCTTTTGGGTAGAGTGTCAGCGCTAATCAGACAAGCAACACTGCATATAAAAAAAAAAAAAAAAAAAAAAAAAAAAAAAAAAAAAAAAAAAAAAAAAAAAAAAAAAAAAAACGCAGAATTCAATGTGTAATATATGACAAACGTATCTGTTAGGACAGTGTGGTGAAATTTGCTATTATTGGGCTGTGGCAGAGATGACCAATGTGAATACCTTTGCTGACAGCACTAAATCACCTGCATTGCCTCTTCTGAGCTCATAATCATATCCTTTCGACACTAGATGGCTGGAAAACCAAGGCTTGGTCAGATGAGTCCTAATTTCACTTTGTAAGAGCTGATGGTAGGGATCGAGTGTGTCACAGACCCCTCGAAGCCATGGACCATGTTGTCAACAAGGCACTGTGCAAGCTGTTGGCGGCTCCATAATTGTGTGGGGTGGGTGTACATGGAACAGACTGGGTCCTCTGGTACAACTGAACGAATTATTGAATGTAAACGGTTTTGTTTGGCTATTTTGAGAGCATTTGCAGCCATTCATGGACTTCATGTTCCCAAACAATGATAAACTTTTTATGGATGAAAATGCACCATGTCACTGGGCCACAGTTGTTTGTATTTGAAGAACATTCTGGATGATTTGACCAAATGATTTGGCCATCCAGACTGCTTGATATGAATCCTGTCAAACATTTATGGGACATAATTGAGAGGTCAGTTCATGTACAAAAATCCTGCATCAGCAACTCTTTCACAATTAAGAATGGGAATAGAGGCAGGATGGCTCAGTATTTCTGCATGTGACTTCCAATGACTTGTTGAATTCATATCCTCAATGCTGGCAATTTTCTGGAGGGAAGTTTATGTTCTTGTCATGAAACACCTATTGAAAAAAATTAGAGAATAAGCTGCTGTGAAAGACCACAGAACAACTTTATTGCCACAGTAAAGATCATGAAAAGAAGAAAAAAGAAATTAGTGTTCATATTTAAGCAAACAGACATTTATTTCTCCATTGTTCGATTTGTGAGTGAGATAGGAAAGGGAATTATTAGTTGTGGTACAAGGTACATTCCACCATAGTGGATTGTGAAATAAAAGTAGATGTAGAAGGTTAGAAAGTAAAGGCAGGTCACTATGACCTCATGATGAGGATCTCCTACAGGTGAATTAATCTGATGTTGGGGCCTGGGTGAACTGCCTTCCTTTTTTAACCTTCAGCACTCAAATCTCTCTCTCTTCCTGGAGTTTGCTATTACATATGGTTTTATTTTGGTTCTGAATGCCAGAAGACAAAATAATTGTATTTCTGACAACTTATACACTAGTGACTAGAGTAAAATGTTAGAGAAGAATGAGACAATATATATTTGGAAATTGTGTTTGTGTTTAATTTCATGATTCATAAAACTGTGTTATTTCAGAAACTTAATTTCCTTATTAGCGCTATATTTTGTTGAAGATAAATGCACAAATACTTAAATGTTGGATGTTAATGTCTCTTTCAACTCGCTTAAATGTATCAAATACAACAACCTCATCAATCTTAGGATCCAACAAATATGATCAAAGTGCAAGTTAATACTTATTCCATCTAATATTATGGGATACCCAAAAAGAAAAACTGGAATTATTTTTTAGAAGCTATATATTTTCAAACTATGTACAAAATGACCGGATCCCCTTGAAAATACTTTCCATTATAACTAATACTTTTCTCCCACTGGCACTTCCAATGTTCAAAACATTTTTTGTAGTCATCTTTAGAAATAGCCGAAAGCTTCTACCTCCTTTTTTGACTTCTTTAATGTTGTCAGATTGGTGTCCTTTCATGCACCTTTTCATCCATGGAAATAAGAAAAAGTCGAAGAGAGAGAAGTCAGGTGAGTAAGGTGCATGCCAATTTTACCCAAAAACTGTCTAACAGAGATGGCTGTGTGTGCAGGTGCATTGTCGTGTTGGTAGAACCATTTCCTGTCTTCCACAAATCAAGTCTTTTTTGATAAACACTGTTGTGTTTAAAACTTCCAAGTAAAGGTTTAATTGATGGTCTGACCCAATGGCACAAACTATCATTGATTTGGGCAGTTGACTGATGTCCAGAAAAAGGTTTAACATCAATTGACATGTCGCCAGTTTTAAATTGAGCAAACTACTCGTATGCTTGAGTTTTTCCCATAGCTTCATCTTGGTAAGCTGTTTTCAACATTAAAACAGTTTCAGCAACATATTTACCAAGTAGAAAATAAAATTTCACAGCTAGGTGTTGTTCACTTAAACTTGTCATCATAAAAGTGAAACAAGAATAAAACAGTACCAGCAAAAACAATCACTGCAGATGAACAGAACAAGCCAAATGACAACACAGGTGCACTGTGCTAGCAATAAGTTGCACTATACGTGCCTAGTGGCAGAAATACATATGACACAAGATTTGCCCACAGTATTGTTATTCTGGTATTTAAGGGACACCCTCGTATACCCATCAGTGTGAGCACTCATTTGCATGACTTGATGTGAAAATCCAACTGTGCAAGAATGATAGCTGTAGTACTGTAAGACAGAATTTTCTCTAGTCAAATGTTCACTACCAAATCCTATTTCTTGCCAAAACTCATAAAGGAAAGCTACTTGTTTACTTTTTCTCCTTGACTCTCTTAAAATTTCACAAACTATTAGAAATATAGGTTTTCTGTTGTGTAGCCCTTACTGTCTGATACCAGAAATGCCCATACCCTTTCCTAGAATGTGATTAATCTGTTATCGAACACAGGAACAAATCTCATTTACAGTTGCCATCCATACCATCAGTGTGATTGTTTCATTTGGTGAGTGTTTTCTCTTTGTATTAATCATATGTTTCTGATCCATTGTGTATTGTGTACATAATTCAGTTTTGTGGCTGCAGTTATTTGATTACCTCAGAGTGAACTTTCTCATACATGTTAATGTACACCATTGTTGGGCATATTTTATAAGAAAGCTGACTTCACAGATGTTACTAAATATTGACAACTCTTACCTCTTATGTAACTTTCTTAATTGTTGTCATCCCTCTGACTAGTAATGAGATACTTACAAAATCACCGTTGGGATCTCAAAAGAATCACTCTATTGATAAAGCTGATAATGCCTTCAGTTAACAGATAGTAAAATTTTTTAAATGGTAAAGGATCATCAGCTGGAATTGTCTCTGACTTATTAAAGAGTTTTTATTGTTCAATCACAATGTACCATAAGAGAAATTAAGTTTTTATGCGATAGCTTGTTCAGCACATGCCAGATTTAGTTCCTATTTATGAATCAGGATGAAAAATGTTACACTAGGCTTGTGGGTAATACAAAGAGGGACACAGGCTTCCAGCATGCTAGGTTGTTGAAGGGCCAGCAAATATCTTGGAACACCTAAGGCAGGCAAAGTACTTTTTGATGCTTGTCCTTGCAAGCGAATACCATCAAATATTGGTGGATGAAAAGGACAGCGATAAGATGGCATTAAGCTCAAACCATCAACATTATGAGTATAACCAAATACCAGTAGGACTGAAAGGAGATCCATTTTGTTTTCAGTGACTGATGAACAAAGATTTGGCAGGTCTGCAAGGGATAACATGTTTTGTGTATCTAGATGATATAGTGTGGTAAAGAATAAATCTGCAGGAGCATAATGAGAAGCTCTGTTTAAATTTTGATAGGGTTCGAAAGTATAAATTAAAGCTGAAACTAGATAAGTGTGAGTTCTTAAGAAAAGATACGATTTTCTTGGGTCATTGTATTACAGACAAGGGAATCGTACCAGACATGGTAAAGGTGGAAAAGGTGTAATTCTTTCCACAGCCGAGAACAATGAAAGAACTGTAGATCTAATTGGTTACTACTGATGGTTTATTGTGAAGCCACTTCATGAATTGCTAAAGAAAGGAATAGAATATGAATGCTACAAAAAACAAAATGATACATTTGAGGAACTAAAGGAGAAGTTGGTTAATCCACTATTACATCAGTAGCCAGATTTTTGAAAGCCATTCATAGTGACAACAGAAGCACGCAGTGCAACTCTGGGAGCAATTACATCACAAGACAAGAAAGTTGGTGATGACTTGCCCATTTTATATGCACCTGGGTCATTAAACAAGGCAGAATTAAACTATAATGCCAAAGAGAAAGAAGTATTGGCTACAGGATATGCAGTGAAACAGTTGCGACAGTACATACATTGACAATGGTTTACAGTGCCAACAGAACATAAGCCATTAATATGGATGTTCAGTGGAAAGGATCCTAGTTTGAGGTTCCTGAATTGGAGACCTACGCTTGAAAAGTACAATTACAAGGTTATCTACAAGCCAGCTAGGATGAATATCAGTACAGATGCTCTTAGTAGAATACATCCCAGTGAGCTAAGCCATACTGATAGGGATCAGATGGACAGAAAGGAAAGGGGTAGTCAGGTGACTGTGTGGCAGGCACAGGTAAATGCTGAATGTGTCAGCAGAAAATGCAGGGCAGAGGTTAAGGAAACTGAAATTAGTCTGGAAGAAAAGAAAAATATTCTAAATAAAATAAATGTAATCTGTTAATAGGGCAATGGGCAGCTATAGAATGTTCAAGAGGATAAAGCAGTAGATACAACAGAAAGGATTGAAATGTGAGGCAGAAGAATATGTACAGAAATTTCCATCATGCCATAAAAAATAAATTTATGCAGGTGAAGACAAAAATTGCCACTGAAAGTAACAGACATTGAGAAAAGTATAATTGAAAAGTGTTCAGTGGACATAGTGGGCGCTTTAGAGTTATCAAGCACAGGTAAGAGATACATGATTACATTTCAAATAGTAGTAGTAATCACAGAAAGCACCAACACATAACAATTTCCAATGGAGTTCAAAGTTTCAGAAATAGAGACATCTTCAGAACTGTACTATAATTATTTAGGAGAAGTACATCATGGAGAATTGTATATCATGCAGAATTGTAACATGTGTAAATTTTGATGGTATACATGAGCTTTTTCAGAATGCTGAACAATGTGGCAAATTAACAGTATAGAGGTGTAGTGGCACTCTGAAGGAACTTCATGTAGGCTGAATAGGATGTTGCTTGCTAGGCAAATATGTGACATGTCATACAGACAGAATAACAGAGTTACAGAAGTTGGTGCATCAATTGAAACAGCATGAGACAATGAGAAAAAAGAAGAAGAATGGCCTGTTTAACTTCATTTGGAGCTAAGGATGATACTACTTGGCACACTAGATGAAGCTGATGCTACATATTGCAAGGAGCACAGAAAAGAGGTGGAGAAAAATTCAAAAAGGCTTTTGAGATGATGTAAAACAAGTGGCAGTTGTAAGAGCCATATTATCAGGGGTAAACAGAATAGTAAGTGTGATAAAGGAAAACAAAAATGTTTAAAGTTTGGAATGAAAGATTTATCAAATTGTGTGTTACAGAGGCAGACATAGGATTTAAAAGAGTTTGAACATTTGTAACAATATGCAAATAAGTGCCACAATTGGTAGATGTATTTAGAGATAAAATCAGAATATGAACAAATGATAAGTGCTATAGTTAATGCATAGAATAGAATATTGCAGCCTCACATAATAATTGCTCCACAAATTGTGACGTTCCTCAGTTTAACAAAAGGTGAACTTAGACATGAAGTTCTCTGTTCCTCTAGTTGAATCATCAGATAACTCTTATTAAAGGTTATCAATGTAGATGCCTTTGTAGGGGAAAGCATGTTAGGATATATAAAAAAAGTTACTTTTAGTAGCTAATGACATATTTATGTTATATGGAATGTTTCCTTTACTATAAGCAATCACTCAGCCATCAGGGAAGTATGTTTTCATCCAACCAGAGGAGGAGATCTTACTTATCAATGATGCAAAGAGAGAGTATGCAAAACTATTGGATTCTAAAGAATTAAATAAGAACAGAATGCTTTGCAGACAAACATTTTCACTATTGTCAGCATTTGATCAGGAAGATGTGTGAAGCAAAGTTGCTTCAGACAGTAATTAATATGCCAAGTGAGTGTGTAAAGATGACTGTATCTTTAAATCAAAGTATTTGAACACATTTAAATAACAATAAGTGGTTATACATGGTTCCTAAGGAGGAATGGCCTGACAGTATTATGTGGGAAGCAAGCTCCAAAGGATGTAGTACTGGGAGGAGTTGGAAAAGTGCACTTCAACAGTCAATGTAAAGGGTATGGAACAAGAACATTCATACAAACAGACAAAATAATATGTACAAATAAAACTGAGAAGGGTTTAACATGACAAATAGAGTTAAAAATCGATGGTTGTATAGTAAATAAGGAGAATACACACATTCCATTGCTAACTTAGAAGTTACCATTAGATCATGTAGTCACACAATTAGATGATATGAAAGTTGTCAGAAAGAGTTTAAATGATGCAGAAAGAATGGTCACTAAACAGCAGGAAAAGATGAGGCAATTCAGGTGTCTAACACACTATTCCATCACTATATATGAGTATAACACTGATTATAATAGTTATGATGATCTATTTTTGTAGATAATGTACATGTTGTATGGAATGCTTTAGAACTGTATGGAAACACTTTAATGACAGTGATTGTTGTGGACGAATATGTGTACCAACTATCATTGTAAATCAGGGCCCAGAAAACATTCTAGTGCAAAGATCTTGTAACAGTAGTACTGAGGAAATAGTGACCTATGAAAGGAATCCAAAAGAGCAAGACTGCTCCACATCTTTTAGAAACAGACAAAGAGAAACTTTTATGGTGTAACAAAATGTAATTATCTCATGTCAGAAAAATATTATAATTGTATCAAAATGAAATATAAAATTGACACAAAAGAAAATGTAACCATATGGACAGAAATATGACAAAAATGGTTATAAATGTCTAAAAAAACTGGATTTTAAGTTGACACTACTCTACTTTTGCATCTATGTAGATATTCTGTAAGCTACCATACAGTGCATGATGTAGAGTACCCTGCACCATTACTAGTCATTTGATCTCATCTTCCACTTGCAAGTAGAAAGGGGCATAAACAATTGTCTGTATGCCTCCATATGACCCCTAACTTCAACTATTTTATCATCATAGTCCTTATGCGCAATATATGTTGGTGGCAGTAGGATCATTCATCAGTCAGCTTCAAATGCTGGTTCTCGAAATTTTCCCAGTAGTTTTCCTCGAAAAGAACATTGCCTACCCTCCAGGGATTCCCATTTGAGTTCCTAAAGCACTTTGATAACACTTACATGTTGTCTGAAACTATCAATAACAAATCTGGTAGCCTGCTTCTGAATTGCTTCAATGTCCTCATTCAATCTGACTTGGTACAGATCCCAAACACTCAAGCACTATTCAAGAATAGGTCACACCAATGTCCTATAAGCTGTCTCCTTTACCAATGAACCACACTTTCCTAAAATTCTCCCAATAAACTGAAGCAGACCATTCGCCTTTACTACCACAACCCTCACATGCTCATTCCATATCATACCACTTTGCAATGTTAAGCCCAGATATTGAAACGGCTTGACTGTGTCAAGCAGGACACTTAATAATACTGTATCGGAACATTACAGGTTTGTTTTTCCTACTCACCCACATTAAGTTACATTTTTCCCACATTCAGAGCTAGCTCCCATTCATCACACCAACTAGAAATTTTGTCCATGTCATCTTGTATCTTCCTACAATCACTCAACTTTGACACTTTAACATACACCGTAGTGTCATTAGCAAACAAATGCAGATTGCTGCCCACGCGGTCTGCCAAATCATTTATGTATATAGAGAACAACAGCAGTCCTATCACACTACCCTGGGGCACTCCTGATGATACCCTTGTTTCTGGTGAACACTCACCATTGAGGACAACATTCTGGGTTCTATTAGTTAAGAAGTCTTCAAGCCACTCACATATCTGTGAACTTATTCCATATGCTTGTACCTTCATTAACAGCCTGCAATGGAGCACCATGTCAAATGCTTTTAAGAAATCTAGAAATATGGAATCTGCCTGTTGTCTTTCATCCATAGTTCACAGTATATCAGGTGAGAAAAGGCTAAGCTCAGTTTTGGATGAGTGATGCTTTCTGAAACCATGCTGATTTGTGGACATATGCTTCTCAGTCTCAAGAAAATTTATTACATTCAAACTGAGAATATGATCAAGAATTCTGCAGAAAACTGAAGTTAGGGATATTGGTCTGTAATTTTGTGGATCCATTCTCTTATCCTTCTTATATACAGGCATCACCTGTACTTTTTTCCAGTCCCTTGGGGCTTTGTGCTGGGCAAGAGATTCATGATAAATACAAGCTCGCTAAGGAGCCAATGCCACAGAGTACTCTGTAGAACTGAATTGGGATTCCACCCAGACCTGGTGACTTATTTCCTTTCAAATCTTTCAGTTGTTTCTCTATTCCAGGTGTGCTTATTAATATGTCGTCCATACAAGAGTCTGTCCAATGGTCAAATGACGGTATGTTTGTATGATTCTCCTGCATGAACAATTTCTCAAACGTGAAATTTAAAAATTCAGCTTTTGATTTGCTGTCTTCAACTGCCACACCACACTGGTCAACAATGGACTGAATAGGAGCCTTAGACCCACTTAGCAGTTTCACATAGGACCCGAATTTTCCTGGGTCCTCTGCCAGATCTTTCGCCGAGATATGACATTAGTTGTTGTATGCTTCACACACAGATCTTTTCACAGATGCACGAATCTCTATTAACCATTGCTTTGTCATAATTTGTGCGTTCTCTTTTGAACTGAGAGTGCAAAAACCTCTGTCTCCTCAGTGTATTTGGAATTTTGCTATTAATCCATGGTGGTTCTTTTCCATCCTTTATCCACTTGGATGGGGTAGGGGGGGGGGCTAGACAAAGGTAGTTGCAGTAGTATCAGTGCAGTTAATGAACTCATAGGCAACTAGCTGGAGAAATGTGTGTGTTGTATATTGGGTGTAGGCTCAGTTAATACAGTCTGTGTCATTTTAAAGCAAGATAGAATGGTGCTAGCCAGTCACCATCTCTGTACTAATACTTGATCTCTTCATGGGTACTTCTTCAAGGCAAGTAGGAACTGTTTTGGAATAAATTTAAAAGTTTCAAACCACTTCTAGCTGGGGTTATTTCGAGTTACTTCCCAATACTTACATTTTGTAATAAGGGATTTAACATTACAGCCAGGTCAAGACTCCCTCTCACATAGGCCAACTGGCTAATTCACTTCTCACAAACAGTGCCACCCAATCTTTGGCAATACTCATACTCAGAACATGACAATATTTCAATTTATCTGGAAAGTATAGCCCTTTCAAATGATCGATCTATAATCATGAATGGACCAGCTATTATACTGAAAGCTGCTTTAAGAAACTTTGGAGAGGAGGGGTTTATGCCACCCCATCCTACAGAATTTTTAGTTTTTTAAGTGTAGTACTGTTTTTCCCACCTTTTTGTAAGTCACTGCATCAAATTTACAAATCATAGTGTCACATTATGATACAAAGAAATACATATTTATTTTTTAGGTAATGTTCTACATCGATGTCATATTGTGCTTCATTTTTACAGAAATCATTGAACTGTTCTGGTATTTAAGTAGGATTTACAATGAAAGTGTTTTATATTTTAATTTTTGAAATTTCTTGATTGTTGGATTTAATTCCAAGTTATGATTTAACAACTGCCAAATTGCCTTTGATTGGTTTCTTTGCTTCTGAATGAATTATATTGTTGGTCATTTCTTTTCCTCCCTTTAAAAGCTCCTTAGATATCTTGTTTATAATTTTTAACATTAATTATAAACTCTGGATTTGTTTAATACTGGTATAACAGTTCTGCATGTAATTTTCTTTTCTTTTTGCCATTAGATCTTTTTATGCCAACAATAGTCTAGTTCAATTTATTAGTTGTCTTTCTCTGGCAGACTACTGGTGAAAATGTTTGACTGAAGACCTCCCGAAGTTTTCACAAGATTATTATTCATTTTGCACTTGCACTGAGCCTTGTTTAATCCACAATAGAAAAAATATGTTTTCCTCACTGACTTCTCTTTTGGTAGAGATTTTCCCAGCACTTTTTACATTTACTTTTTGGCAATTAAATCAATTAAGCATAGAGATCGGAAATTCCTGGGTTGAAACAGAAGTTATGAGTAGAGTCATACACATATTTTCTTAAAACATTGTCTGTATGTTTCTGACCTTCAGTTTGCCCTAGTAAAATTAGGGAAATTTAGACTTAAACCAGATTCTTAAATTAGATCAGTAAACTATGTATTAATGATTGATTCACGTGCTGTCTGTATGTTGAAATCAGCAGTACTCAGTATATATTTCTTTCCTTCTTTTTTCTTAAAATTCTCAAAAAGACTTTACAATTTTGCTGAAAATAATTATTTCAGCAGCTAGACTCCTGTTTATGAAATAATTGAAAAACAATTGGCCTAATTCTACATAGCAGCTACTAACAACTTTGAAAGTTTCCAGTTTATTTAGAACAGCGATAGACTTTCATAATCCAGTGTTAATTCAAGCAAATTCCTTTGATATTTCTAAGTTCTGACTAGATAATTTCAAGCTTATCAACTGTTAGAGGTTTATTGTGTTTACCAATGTCGTTCAGACCATTAATGTTTAGCTGTATTGAGAAGGTACTTTTATCTTTATTGATAATGTTAAAAAGCAAACAATTCTCATGGTTATCTTGTGTCCCATCTTGATCTTCAAGTACAGCATGCCAGTGAGACATTCTCTCAACTTGTTACACATCTGACACATTGTATTTACTGGGAACTCATTAAATACTTTTATGCAAATGTTCATCATGGTTTTATGAATATATGTTTTCATTAATTTTTATCATTAGTATTACAGGACAAATATGTTTCTGTTCCTTGTGGTGGACCTTACCACTGGTCTCATTTTACCTAATGACTTTTCAGTGCTTCTCCATTCTCCTTTTCTGCTTGACCACCTCATGGCAGTGGTTGCTTTGTCACTTCACGTCACCTCTGAATAGTCCCATCTTCCCAAACTTTTCTTTTCTTTTGGGTGTAAAAACTGCCATTGCATTCTCCTTTGTCAGTGTCAGCTGATACCTGATAAGCAGCTATTTTTCCAAATTTATTTGACAAAAGTATATACGATGATTTAAATGTTTCTTCACTTACTTACTATCACCTCTGTGCTGTGACATTTCCGTGAGCAATTGTGGACTCAGACCACAATTTATTTGGTATGAACTGTAGATTAAAACTGTAGAAATTGCAAAAAGGTAGGAAACCGAGGAGATGGGACCTGGATAAATTGAAAGGACTAAAGGATGTTGAAAGTTTCAGAGGGAGCATCAGGTAACAAGGGACTAGAATAGGGGAGAGGAATACAGTTGAAGACAAATGGGTTGTTCTGAGAGATGAAACAGTGAAGGCAGCAGAGGATCAAATAGGCAAAAAAAACAAGGCCTGGTAGATATCCATTGAGAACTCGAGCTGTTGAATTTAACTGATGAAAGGAGAAAATATAAAAATATAGGAAATGAAGCAGGCGAAAGTGAATACAAATGTCTAAAAAATGAGATTGATGACAATTGCAAAATGACTAAGCAGGAATGGCTAGAGGATAAACATAAGGAAGTAGAATAATATATCATTAGGGGAAGGATAGATACCACCTACAGGAAAATTAAATAGGTCTTTGGAGAAAAGAGAAACAACTGTATGAGTAGAAAGAGCTCAGATGTTAATCTGTTCCTAAGCAAACAAGGGAAAATTGAAAGGTGGAAGGAGTACACAGAGGCTCTATGCAACTTGAAGGGAACATTTATAGAACAGGAAGAGGATGTAGGTGAAGATAGAGTAGGATATGTTACTGCAAGAAAACTTTGATAGAGTATTGAAAGACCTAAGTCAAAACAAGGCTCCAGGAGTAGATGACATTCCATCAGAACATGAATTCTTTACAGAAGAATGGAAAAACTGGCAGAAGCCAACCTCAAGGAAGATGAATTTGGATTCAGGAGAAATGCAGGAACATGCGAGGCAATACTGACCCTATGACTTACCTTAGAAGATAGGTTAAGGTAAGGTATACCTACATTTAGAGCATTTGCAGACTTGGAGTAAGCTTTTGGAGTGTTGACTGGAGCCCACTATTTAAATATCTGATGGTAGCGAAAGTGAAATGCAGGGAGCATAAGGCTATTTACAACTTGTACAGAAATCAGGTGGCAGTTATAAGAGTTAATGGGCATGAAAGGAGAACAGTGACTGAGAAGGGAGTGAGAAATTGTTGTAGCCTATCTCCGACATTATTCAATCTTTACATTGAGAAAATGGTGAAGGAAATTAAAGAAAAATGTGGAGTAGGAATTAAAGTTCAGGGAGGAGTAATAAAAACGTTGAGGTTTGCTGATGACATTGTAATTCTGTTATGAACTGAGACACTTAAAGTACTAGATGACTTTTGCTGTTTGGGCACCAAAATAAATGATGATGGCCAAAGTAGAGAGGATATAAAATGTAGATTGGCAGTGGCAAGAAAAGTGTTTCTGAAGATGAGAATTTTGTCAACATCAAATATAGATATAAGTACCTGGAAGTCTCTTCTGAAAGTATTTGTGTGCAGTGTAGCCATGTATGGAAGAGAAAAATGGACAATAAAGAGCTTAGATAAGAAGAGGACAGAAGCTTTAGATATATGGTGCTACAGAAGAATGCTGAAGATTAGGTGGATAGATCACATAACTAATGAGTATATACAGAATAGAATTGGGGAGAAAAATTTGTGGCACAACCTGACTAGAAGAAGGGACAGGTTGGAAGGACACAATCTGAGACGTCAAGGGATCACCAGTTTAGGAACTGAGAAAAGTATGTGTGTGAGGTGGGAGGAGGGGGGGGGGGGGTAAAAATTGTACAGAGAGATCAAGAGATAAATATAGTAAGTAGTTTCAGAAGGATGTAGGTAGCAGTAGTTATTCAGAGATGGAGATACATGCAGACTCTGTACTGAAGACCACCACAACAATAACAATTCTATCTTTTACAGCATAAGAAGAGGCATTGGAATTAATCATGGTAGAGACTGACTTTCATTTTTGGAAACATTCTGCCCCTATGGAAGATACTCTAATGTCAATAGATAATGAACTATTGATGTGATAAAAGCAGGGTATTTGAAAGATGTTTCAGCAGTTGGAAACTGGCAGTTTTAGTAAATTTATAAATAGTCATTCAGCAGCTTTGTCCCAAAATATTGGCAAGGAAGGTAGTAAATATGATTTGTTCCCAGATAAAAATGAGAACTTACACATCTTCTGCTGCAAAAAAATTAAAAGCTATTATAAATGACTATTCTTCACAAAGAAAGGGACATAATGGAAGTATTAGCTTCAAGTCTGTTTGCAGTGCATAAATGTAATCACAGTAAATTGAAGTCATTTAAGAACTTAAAAATAGCCTTTATGGATTGTAGTATGCACTCCTTGGAATGACAATGCCAAATAAAATAACTAATGATGTTAAACTTAAGTATGGTGTGCCTCTAGGTTCTGTTTTGGGCCCAGTGTTGGTCTTGATATTTACCAGTGATCTAGAGCCATCCAGCAACTCCCAAAAATATGTAAAATTTGAGAAAGAAACAAATACATTTATAGAAGGCAAACTGCTGCAGAACAAAAATATGAAGTACCAAATTGCACCATACGCATTGCAGAGTGGTTCACTAATAACAATCCTATTGTTAACACAGAGGAAACTGTTGCAATGCACCTTCATACCGCACAAAACAAGTATCTATTAACCTTCACCATGAATTTATTTAATAAGCAATTAGGAACTGTAAAGTCAACAAAATTTCTAGAAATACAGATTCAGGATGACATGATGTGGAACGCACACATTGGTTACACAAGCAAGAAGCTCAGGATATTATACTCTGGCTTAAAATATTGCTAGATGTGAAATGAAAGAAATATTGAAAAATTGTATTATGCCCAAGCACAATCACTGCTATGATATGGGATGACCTTTTGGGGCAACTCACCATTCAGCAAATGCTGTTTCATAACACTGAAGAGGAATATTAGGCTAATTGAAAATACTATGTCCAGAAATTCTGCAAACTCCTTTTTAAAGTACTCCAGGTACTACCACTGCCATGCCTGTACATTCTTGAGAGTTACTTATATATAGAGAATCTCAGAGGCTAAATACAACTAACTTTGCACAAATCAAGCAGTTCATGCATATGATGCCAGAAAAAATTTGGACTTTGACAGTTAGTATGTAAGCACAACTCTCAGACAAAATGGACCACTGCAAATTGCAAAAGATTTTACAATAAAATTCCTGTCCACATCAAGACAATAAAAGAAATACAAAATTTCAAAGTGGGAACACTGGTGCTATTGCACTGTAAACAAATCTGTTGACACAAATTTAAATTATTTCGTTTTTTTTGTATTATGTATCTCAAATTGCTTTTGCTACCTATTGTACTATATATTATCTTGTGCTATTATTCTAATGTATTATATTCCAGTGATATACTGTACCGTATTGTGTGCTAAAAATTATTTACGTTATTCAATCAATTTACGATGTATTTAATAAACTATTTATTGCAGCAAAATAGCCATTATGGTTGTATATTAGTTTACAATCATCTGAGAGTGAATTACAAGGATGTATTGAGTGTCTGCATGATTCTTAGTAGTAGATTACATTCAGTGCAGGTATTATAACAGATTATCATTTGAACCATTTATTGCATAGTCTCTAATTGATCTGGTCCTCTTGTTGCATATTTCTATACGGTATCTCTCACAAGACTGTCCACATAGTGTACACTTGCAAAGGTTTGATGGTTCGTGGTATATTGTATTTGCACAAATTTCATGGTGGAATCCGTGTGCTGTGAGTCTTGTAAGTACGTGTCTCATCTCAAAATTTGCTGCTGTCCAAGTGCGGTCGATCACGGCCCTGGATCCATAGAATTCCGTTGGTACTTCCTCTCTTTTCTTGAGTAGTGATCTTAGTAGGTTCTCCAATGCTGATGTGTTGGGAAGTAAGAACCTTGTCCTTAGATCCTCTATGAGGAAAGATTCTTGGGCGAGAAGGTAGACTAATCTTGATCTTGTGGTTTTTGCTACCCCTAATGCTCTTTTGATATAGGTTGCTTTTAATCTTTCCAATGTTTCTAAGTTCTGTTGATTTAGGTGTATCCATATGATTTCTATCCCATAAACCAGTATCGGTATTATTTTTGATTTGAAGAGTGCCATAGCTGTGTCTAGATTTAGTGTTCTGATGGAACTTACTTCGTTTATTGCTCTGATGGCCTGTGTCGCTTTCTCTGTTGTGTGTTTAGCGAAGCACTTTGCAGACGGCTGGAGTGTTATCCCTAGATATTTGTAATCTTTTGTGATAGATATTTGCTTTCCTTCTAGTGCAGTTCTTGTCGTTTTTGGGATTTGCCCACCTGGTCTGAATATCATCATTTCCGCCTTGTTGGTGTTGATTATGAACTTGTGTTTTGTGCATCATTTTTCCACATCTTCTATAGTCTCCTGCAGTTTCTTTAAGTTTTTTGAGGCTATCACAATGTCGTCCGTGTAGGCATATGCTTCAACATCTTCGTCTTGAGTGATTTCCATAATGTCCTTTGCTGCCAGAATGAACAGGAGTAAGCTTAGTGGGTCTCCTTGGAGTACTTCATTTGTTTGCCTTGTTGGTTCAGACAGGTCGAGGTTGTCAGAGATCCTTATCTCATTCCATTCATTTATGGAGTTTATGATCCTCGATATATTTAAAACTGTATACTAATGTACAAAGTAAGCTATATCCTATGTCAAAACTTTGATGAATGGATACTTAATAAATATACTCTTTTATAGTTGAAAATGCTCACTGAAGTTTTCCACCAATTATACAACAGCTTATGTAAATTGCATTATCATAAAGGTGTTATGGAAATGTGAAACTTACAGACAGGAATGGGAAGTGAGAGCACACGTTTGATGGAACATTTTTATGCTTTTCTTGTAGGCCAGGTCCTTTGAAAATGTGAAGAAGATAAGCAACACGTCTTACGTCACAGCTACACTGTACATGTAGAAAACAAAAAGTTTTGAAAGTTTTGACATCTTTCCCAGTGGGTTAATGGCATATGTCACAAACAAAAGTCTGGTCATTTATTCATAATGATTAGCATATGAGCAAGCTGATAGAATGTCTAAAACACCATTCAGTTTACAAGCAATAATCTGTCACTTGTTTTAAGCCAGCTAACTTGACTAATACCAAACAAATGATCTTTACAGAGTCCTAAGAGTGCCTCCATTGGCTAGTGGTTAGTGCCACTGTAGAGTGACATACAAGTCAAGGATTCAGTTCTTGCTAGCCCCAGATTTTTATGCCCTATGTTTTTCTGGAACTGAGTCTACCTACGCTTATGAGTCCAAATAAGAAGCTGCTTGGTATAATACCCATTAAAACTGATACTTAAACTGTCCAGATAGCATCAAATAGAAAGAATTTGATGAAGTTGAGATCCATATGATATGTATTTATCTTTGTTGTATTAGATACCTCTAATGAATATTGATGACTGACAAGAGGAACACAGAGATTTGGAAAAGTTCACGAGTTTCCCAGCAATGTTGCAATGAACCCAATACTCATTCTTCACAGTACAGAAAATAACAAGTACTAATGTGGACTTATGCTAGGGTGCAAAACTTAAGGACAACAGTAGCTTTTGCATGATGTGTCACAGCCAAGTTACATAGCTCACTGAAAGTTTGATCTTACATAGAAAGAACTGCTGTGATATAATGCAGAAGGTAACTAAAAGAAATTAGGAATGAGATGAACAGAAATGACACCTGTATTCAAAGACAGTAATTACATTGAAGTGACTGTGATTTATGATGGTCCCATAGACATTACAACAAAATGGTTCAAATGGCTCTGCGCACTATGGGACTTAACTTCTGAGGTCATCAGTCCCCTAGAACTACTTAAACCTAACTAACCTAATGACATCACACACATCCATGCCTGAGGCAGGATTAGAACCTGCGACCATAGCCGTCGCGCGGTTCCAGACTGTAGCACCTAGAACCGCTCGGCCACCCCGGCCAGAGAGACATTATGACAGGTGGTATATTTTTTATAATAGAGTGCATGATCACCATGGGTGGTAATGCATAGCTCTGCAATGTGCTCCCATCCTGGCCACATTCCATCCTCCAACAGCGTGGCTGACAGCTCTTGGTTGGTCATTCATGGATTCTCTTGTTCCAAGAGGCACTCCACCAGTGCAGAGTGATGCAGTTGTGCATTGGCATCCATAAAAATGAATTCAGCGGTAAGTACATACCTGAAAAGGGGCACATGGGGAAGTAGTACTGTGCCACAATAATACTGACCAGTGAGTGTACTGTGTTCAGAGGTTTGGAAGTCAGTACACCCATGCAACATTATGCCCTCCCACACTATAACACCTGGAACATCAAGACAATTACTTTTGACAATGCTTCCAGTGCATTACATACCCTCATATGTCAAGAGGTGAGACCGACCTGTGAGACATTACCCAGAATATGGCGACCTATTTTGTCACGGGTGCAGCCACCGCCAGTAACGATTCACTACATAGCTACAGGGTGGCTGCTGAGAGGAGCAGTTTGGACTTCAATTCCAGCACTTGTGAAGGATACAACTGCCCCCTTCTCCACGTGGGAGCTGGCTTCTGTGTTATGTCATGTCACCTGGTTATGACAGTGCCCATTGTAGCATGGTATATGATGACATCTCACAGGGCAGAATAAAGAAATCCTCCTCCCCCTTTTAATCTCATTTGGGTGTCTGGAAACTTTCCCAACTCATGACGAGAGGCAATTCGAATTCCACTTTTAAAAAACCTAGGAAGGATCACACATACCCGAGTAGTTACCGTATGGTGTAGTGTTTCCCTTACTTGCTGTCTTGGGGAGAATGGTCAACCACCGCCTCGTCTGGTTGCTAGATCCAGACTGCTCCTTGTAATCCAGTCAACTGGTTAGAACTGCCGTTTTCGGACTAAAATTGCGGAAGTTTCTTCCTCGGCTGTTGTATATATTTTTGGGGCTGTCGAATCCGATTCTCAAGTTGTTGGCTTCACGAAAAAAAAAAAAAAACTAAAAAATTTTGCAGTTTTGTTAGTTTTTCACTTATCTCTTTAAAACTGTGCTTTTTTCAAAGATGACCGTACTATACAGAATTGGTCAAATTCCTACTAAATGCACCAGTCAGCTTCGATTTTGTGACGAGCGGTATCGGTGTTAGATCGTGCTAATAAAATAGCGATTCTTTGATCCTTCTGCGGAAACGTCAAAAACGGCCACTCCCCCGTTCCTCCCCCCCCCCCCCCCTCCTACAACTCGAAAATTATTATAAATGTTAACAACAAAAACCCCTGTGCCACGTGAAAGTACATTAATTTCGCGCCCCTAAAACGTGACTGCACTTTATTATCTTATATCCGTGAGCTGAATCGAACTGCATTTGCCTGCCATCTGTCTCTTCCGCGCTGCGTGTCACAATTGTTTGTATAGAAATTTTGAGGACAGCCTCGTCAGACACCTGCGACCTGTCGTCAGAGGTCCATCTGGCGTGGCACGCCTGGTCTGTACACCCCATAGCTTTATGGAATCTTACACTGAATGACTGAAGTCTGAATTATAGAAATAAAAGATGAAAATCCCTGGGTAACAATGAAAAGAGCGAAAAGTTTCACTAGAAATTAATTTTAAGTTGGCTGCGTTTTAATTCCATTTTTATTTTGTGGGGATGAATATTTTTGTGAGCCTCCTTGAGGACGACCAAACACACTCCCTTCCCCCTAACGGGATGCTCCTACGATTCATTTGTTGCTCACATTCCCTTCCAGGCCCATTCCAGCGTCTCGCAGCCCATCTACTCTTATCTTGTGGTGGGTCAGTCAGCTCGGAATGACCAACACATCATCGTTGGATCTTAAAGGCTTTTGTCGTTATGTGCATGCATGTCTCGTCCCGACTGTGTAATTTGTGACAGACTGTTAAAAGATGGGACACAGACGAGTGCTGTGGGAGGGAAAGGATTGATATCTGCGATTGCAGTCTTTCTCGGCGTCGTTTTGTCGCAACGTTTCAATGAGTTTCGTACCATCATCAAACTCATTGAAACGTTGCCACAAGACGACGCCACCACTCGGCTGATAACCCGAGAAGAATTCATAAGGATTGACATCTTTCATCCAAGACAGTACGAAGAGACGGTGTGGTAAGACTAATATTTAAGAGGTATTCAAGACAAATGCAGGAAGAATTACGTGACAAAAGTCAATTGCTACTTATTTGAAGAGGCCCCAATAAAACCCTGAATAAAAACTGCTGCTTTCAGTTATACCTGACTTTGCCTTCAAAACTCATTGCTTTTCATCTGGAGAGGAGGTGCCTCCGCATTATGTCAAGAAACAAACCAAAAGGCTCACTCAAAACATCGTTTGGCGCACCCTGCAAGGAAATTAACGTTTCAGAAAATGCGCTCACATTCACGAGAAGGATAAACTAAGGTGCCAAAAGTCATGAGACAGTGGTATGCACACATGCAGATGGTAAACACACGGTATAAAAGGGCAGAAGGGCAATGAATTGGCAGAGCTTTATTTGTACTCAGGTGATTCATGTGAAAAGGTTTCCGATGTGATTATTGTTGCATGACGGGAATTAAGAGACTTTGAATACAGAATAGTAGTAGGAGCTGGATGCATGAGACATTCCACTTAGGAAATCGTTAGGCAATGTAATATTCCGAGATCCCAAGTGTCAAGAGTGTGCTGAGAACACGGAATTTCAGGCATTAACCTCTCACCACAGACAACGCAGTGGCTGACCGTGGCCTAGTCGGATGAGTCGAAGTTTCAGCAAGTAAGAGCTGATGGTAGGGTTCGAGTGTGGTGAGGAACCCCACAAAGTCATGGACCCAAGTTGTCAACAAGGTACTATGCAATCTGGTGGTGGCTCCACAATGGTGTGGTCTGTGTTTACATGGAATGGACTGGGTCCTCTGCTCCACGTGAACCGAACATTGACTGAAAATGTTTATGTTTGGCTACCTGGAGACCATTTGCAGCCATTCACGGTCTTCGTGTTCCCAAAAAATGATCGAATTCTTGTGGATGACATTGCCCTATGGCGCTGGGCCACAATTGTTTGCGACTGATTTGAAGAGCATTCTGGACAATCCGAGCAAATGATTTGGCCACCCAGATCGCCTGACATGGATCTCATCAAACGTTTATACTTCATAATAGATAGGTCAGTTTGTGCACAAAATCATGCGCCAGCAGCACTTTCGAAATTATGTGCAGCTATAGAGGCACCATGTCTCAGTATTTCTGCAGGGGACTTCCAATGATTTATTGAGTCCAGGCCACATCGAGTTGCTGCCCTATGCAGGGCAAAATGATGTATGACATGATATTAGGAGGTATCCCATGTTTGTTGTCACCTTGTCACCGCTGTGTGGTACAGTGTGTATAGCCAGTTACTGACTTGGTAGTAGCTGATGCACAGTACAGTTTTCTGTCGCATGGAAACTGCTCCAGACCACACAGACTATCAATGCAGTTGGCAGACCCCCTGGACGTGAGGTGGAAGATGCTATGCAAGCAGTTTACTGTTTCCTAGAAAAAACTGATGAAGAATGCCAATGCACCATGGAAGAATTGATAGAGCATAATTGAAGGTGGTTTGTGTCCGTATCCAAGCAGTATTAGAAGACATCTCCTTCAGAAATATGGCGATGATACTTTGGGTACAACAAGCAGATATTACGTTGTATGTTTCAATAGTCAATGGACAAAAAAACACTAATGAATGCTGGTATCAAGACATTCTGAGGCTGCTAGAAAAAGAAGAAAAGCGTGCCATTGAGGAAGACATTAGATCGCAAGTACATAACTTGACTGAATACTCCCACCCTGGGAAGAAAGCTTTCTACATGAAACTGAGGATCTCATTTCTGAGACTCTTAGAGTTTTAATGGACGCTGTGGTGCTCAGCAAAAAGCGAAGGGATCTCGAGAAATGGAAGAAAAAATCAGCAGACGTTACATATAGCGTGTGATTAGTGCTGTGTAGCCTGTTTCATTCCTCTCCCCTCTTCAGATCGGCTTAGCAGTATTTCTTTGCAAAGAAGAGGGTTCTCGCCAATTGACAGATGTCCTTTCTTCCATGGAGTTTTGTTCCTTGTGCAGGAAGCAACTCGATTCGAGGTGTCATAGATAATGGCTGTTAACCAACGAGAACTTTGCCAGATGATCTGCGACAACACCATTTTCAGCATTCAAACTCTCGATGGACGAAACACATTTCACAGAATGGGAGGGAATCCGATGCCCCACACCTTCCCCTGGCCCTCCCCCCCTTCTCAAAAAATCCGTTATATTGGGTCAAAAGGCTGAACGGATAAAGGATGTACCATCAGCATAAGTCGTTGGAAGCTTACGAGCTTAACCACTGAAACATTTTGAAAGGAACAATGATGTCGGCTTAGGTGCTATTGACATCAATGGGTCAAGTACATCATACGCTCATACTGAGACCATCGTTCCATCAGTGCCACTCCTGCTGTGGCTGCACAGGAAATCTTCCAGGAATTTCTGGATGGAATGGTTTTATCAAGGAAGTAACCGAAGAAATACCTTTCCAGGCAACCTTCATAGACCGCCAACCTTTTATAAATGCAGCTTCTGTGGAATACAACACGATATTCACATAATTGTTGTCTGTTGTTGGAAAGACACATTCGTTGGGGCAGCAAAAACTTTCATCACTTTCGATCAGCCTCACTACGTCACAGCATGAGATGCGGCAGTGAGCTGTGTGGGAGACCCTGAACTACATGCCGTGGTCAAATGAATAGGTTGTTTATGTTTTTCAGTGGGACTGTGGGGTATATTATGGAAGAGAGAGGGTTGTCAGTAAAATTCAACGCTGTCTACGCAGCCGACAGCACTGTAAAAATACATACCTATGCCAGGGCATTCAGAGGACATACATTGGTTTTGCGCCGGCCGGGGTGGCCGAGCGGATCTAGGCGCTACAGTCTGGACCCGCGCGACCGCTACGGTCGCAGGTTCGAATCCTGCCTCGGGCATGACTGTGTGTGATGTCCTTAGGTTAGTTAGGCTTAAGTAGTTCTAAGTTCTAGGGAACTGATGACCTCAGAAGTTAAGTCCCATAGTGCTAAGAGCCATTTGAACCCATTGGTTTTGCGAGCTCTTGGTATGGTGATAATAGCGTCCATAAACTTTTCCAAGTCGATGTTGAGCAAATTTTATACAGTGGGGACTAAAGTGGACCACTGGATGCACATGACAGAGATTGGGGGAAGGAAATTTCACAAAAAATCGAAACCCAGTTTCAGTGTATCCCAGTCTAGGCCACAATTCAAATCTGTGAATTGAATAGTTCCAGATGATAACTTTGGTGTTGACATTTATTGAATCTGAGCACATGGGAAATTGGAAGCTACGCCTGTAAGTCACACGAGACATACTACCATATAACCACACCAGCGGACAATATGTATACGCCAAGTGCACGATATGATCACTCTGGAGCACTCCATGCCACTTCATGAATTTCAAGCATTCACTTTGAAAAACGTTTTCACTATTCGACGCAGTGACAAATGCTGGTGCAGAACATGGAGCGATGTGAAGGTTGAAAGAGGGCTGAGTAGAGCATGTGGGTTTAGCTCCGACATCTTGGCAAGGTGAAGGCTTTGAATGAGTTTGCTCCAATACGTCACAAACGTGACTGAGGATTTTTGCGGTGTAAACTTTGCAACGACTGACCAATATGCAGACAGTCGTGATGCAAGAGTAAATAATGACAACTGTTCGAAAAAAAGGTTGGAATTGCGGCGGCGCGGTTCTTTCCGTCCCTTTACGACGGACCTGCACCTACCTGTGAACATTGTCTCAGCAGATCATCAGAAGGAAAGCCGAGTGAAACCTACTGTACTTCGACATGAACCAGGCTGCAATGTAAGTCACTAATCTACGTTTCGGGTGAAAGTGTTCACAAGAAATGAAACGTTGGAAATTTTGTCCTCAATTAATATATTCTGAAACTTAGGTGAACAAATATCACTGCCAAGCCCGTGCTAGTCTTAACACAGTCACTCACAATCCCTTTCACTCAAGTTAATAAGTTTATGGTGTTGCATTTCCCGAAAACGTAATAGCTACAAAAATACTGATTGTTTTTGATTGAGAATGCTCGCCAAATATTAAGTCTGTCGGTACCAAATGCAGTCACAGTTTTTTAGCCACCGCCCTGCTCAATACGCCACGCGGAATATATGTCTTTTGTTGTCACAAAATTCACTTAAAAATTCCGAAATTTCTACACGCCCATCGGAATAATTATGCCGTCACTTTACCACACTTCTGACGAATGGAACACTGCTAGATCTGGCAACTTATCATTTCCATCGGAACTACCACTACTGCACACGTCCGATCTCTTTCATGGTTAGGTTTCGACTCTTCTCTAGAATACTCTAAGTCTTCTCTACCAGCAGAGAAAGGCGTGCGAAGAATACTGCTTTACCATTGGTCAGTTTACTCAACAGCCAATAGCAAAACAACACTCTCCCGCGTCAGTCCGCGCTTTTCATCAATAACCAATCTCAAAATAGTAAACCTAACGACTGCACTTTTTACCGACGTTATTATCTAATATGCTGCAACTTTGATTATGCATAAAGTTATTCACTATTGTTATTTATACCTGAATTAACTTTCCATTTACCATAAACGTATTTTACAAATCTATTCTACAAAACTCCCCTTTGTCCATATCCATACTTCTTCGAAATGTTCCCACACTAAATACTACAATTATCTTCATATTAATCTTAAACCACACTCACGCATCATTCATACTGCTAAAACACATTTATAACATTTAACATACAGAAAAAGACATAACACTTTACGAAAATACTAGAACAGTTTATGAAAAATATTCTATTACTTTAGTGCACTCTAGTGGGCACAATCGAAACTAAAATCACAGTCCCCCTATCCAATATTGTCCTCTCTCGGCTGATACATAAACTTCGTGCGCATCCAGTCTCGCGTCACCATCTGTCACTATGCAGCTCTTAGACACATCTCCCACTTAACCGCCTCCAAGGCAGGATCGTTACAAGGCGCTACGCCTCAGAATGGTTTCACCAACACCTCAGAGCCAATATCAGTCAACAATGGGGTTATGAAAGGATATAAAAATCAATTGTCACTTGGCCAGGGAGGTCGGAACCTAAGGTATCAAGGGATTGCTGGGAATGATTTCAAAACCGTCAAGTTCAAGCGAGCTCTGTCATCCTCATTAATGTGGTTACTGAGCCAACCACTTTGTTTCAAAGGATGCCTATCGCCAAACAGTCAGAAGAAGAAGTAGAGGACGTCAGAACCTACGAACTGGCTGCATATCCCCTAACTTTGTTTGATGAGGGTGGATTGTGAAAAGGCACAAAATCTGCTTCGTAAAAAGCTGTTAAACATCTTCCAGATACCACACTGCTGGATAGCAGTACAGTATGTGTGATTTATGTTTTTTTTATTGTTATACAAACTCGTAGGGTCGAGTGGGCATAACTTCGAATAAATTTGCAACTCATATGTCTATTATGTAGGAAGTAAGTACAATGAAAGTGCGAAAGTTGTGTTCAATGTTTTACTTGGATAGACAGAAGACTACAAAGTCCGTGAAGTGCTTAAGGAGATCGAGCAAAAAGCAGTCTCTGGAGATGCAATTTAGCAGCACCATGACACCAACAATTTCACAACTAAATTTTCTATAGACTGTGAGAAACAAAGATAATCACCCTGCTGATGTAAAAACGCAATTAAAGTGAAATCGCTTCCAAGGAGGCAGCTGATAATGCAGACACTCTGATAGCGGGGAGACAGAATCTCTGGCTTTAGCTCACAAATGTGTCACAATTTCGAGGGAAGCTGTTGACTTCTGATCGTAATGATAGTCTCCAAATTCCCCTCAATGTATATTTTCTCAAGCCAGAAGGAGGTACAATCCCTCAGCTACTCTATTGTTCAGGAAGTGCAATGGAAAAGAACGTTGACAGTTATATTTTCTTCTTCCACGCAATGAGTGACTGCAACTCTGTGTCTGCATTTCTCAACCGAGGCAAGGTTAAATTTCTCAATACCCTCTCCAAAAATTTCGAATGATGTTGTTGTTGATGTGGTCTCAGTCTGACGACGGTTTAATGTATCTCTCCATGCTATTCTATCCTGTGCAAGCCTCTTCACCGCCGAATATCTATTACGTCCTTCTGAATCTCTCTACTGTATTCGTCTCTTTGTTTCCCTCTACGGTTTCTACCCCCCACAGTTCACTCCAGTGCTAAATTGCTGATCCCTTGACGGCTCAGAATGTGTCCTATCAACCAATCCCCTCTTGTAGTCAGGTTGTGCAACAAATTCCTTTTCTCCCCAGTTCTATTCAGTACCTCCTCATTAGTACCCAAAAAAATGGCTCTGAGCACTATGGGACTTAACTGCTCTGGTCATCAGTCCCCTGGAACTTAGAACTACTTAAACCTAACTAACCTGAGGACATCACACACATCCATGCCCGAAGCAGGATTCGAACCTGCGACCGTACCGGTCGCGCGGTTCCAGACTGTAGCGCCTAGAACCGCTCGGCTACTTCAGCCGGCTTTACCCACCTAATGTTCAATGTTTTTCTATTCTTCTGCAGCATCACATTTCGAGAGTTTCCATTCTCTTCTTGTCTAGACTGTTTATCGTCCATGTTTCACATCGTAATCTGGCTACACTCCACACAAATACCTTCACAAAAGACTTCTCAACACTTAAATCTGTATTCGCTGTTAACAAATTTCTCTTCTTCAGAAATGCTTTTCTTGCCACTGCCAGTCTACATTCTATTCCCTGTCTGCTTCGACCATCATCAGTTATTTTGCTGCCCAAATAACAAAACTCATATGCTCTTTCAAGTGTTTTACTGTCTCTAATAGAATTATAGCGTCATCGGCAAACCTCAAGGTTTTTATGGCTTCTCCCTGAACCTTTATTCCTACTCCAAATTTTTCTTTTGTTTTCTTTACTGCTCGCTCATGTACAGCTTCGGGGATAGGCTACAGCGCTATCTTACTTATCAACCAGTGCGTCCCTTTCATGCCCTTGACTCTTATAGGTGCCGTTTGGTCTCTACACAAGTTGTAAATAGCCTTTCGGTCCATGTATTTTACACCTGCTACCATCAGAATTTCAAAAAGAGAGTATTCAACTCAACATTGTCAAAAGCGTTCTTTGAGACTAAAAATGCTATAAACGAATGTTTGACTTTCCTTAACCTATCTTCTAAGACAAGTCGTAGGGCCAGTATTGCCTTGTGTGTACCTACATTTCTCCAGAATCCAAACTGATCTTCTCAACGGTTGGTTTCTACCAGTGTTTACATTCTTCTGTAAAGAATTTGTGTAAGTATTTTGCAACTATGGCTTAGTAAACTTACAGTTCGATATTATTGTCACGTAGAAGAAGGTGTAATTAGATGAATGACGAACACTAACTTCACTTAACGAAGGTTTATTCAGCACTTGAGTACAAGAGCGTGGAGCGAACTGCCTCCGACCAGAACACATACGGTATATATACAATTACAAAACATTCCAGTACAATGATTCTTGATATTTGTGGATACCTCTAGAATGTACTCGAACCGAATATAGAAATTGAAAATATACATGCAACCGTCTAGTATCATAACCACTACACGATTCTTCTGCTACAATATTCATAGCTGTCATCACCTTCTTTCTTTGGAATTAGAATTATTATAATATTCTTGAAGTCTGAATGTATTTCCCCAGTGTCATACATCTTGCTCACTACATGGAAGAGATTTGTCATGCCTGGCTATCCGAAGGCTTTCAATAGTTCTGACGGAATGCCATGTACTCCAGGGGCCTTGTTTTGACTTAGGTCTTGATAAAATTCTTCTCGCAGTATAGTATCTCCCATCTCGTCTTCCTCTACGTCCTCTTCCATTTCTGTAACATTGCCTCCAAGTTCGTCTCCCTTGTACAGATCCTTAATAAACTGCTTCTACCTTTCTACATCTACATCTACATGATTACTCTGCAATTCACATTTAAGTGCTTGGCAGAGGGTTCATCGAACCACAATCATACTATCTCCCTACCATTCCACTCCCGAACAGAGCGCGGGAAAAACGAACACCTAAACCTTTCTGTTCGAGCTCTGATTTCTCTTATTCTATTTTGATGATCATTCCTACCTATGTAGGTTGGGCTCAACAAAATATTTTCGCATTCGGAAGAGAAAGTTGGTGACTGAAATTTCGTAAATAGATCTCGCCGCGACGAAAAAGTCTATGCTTTAATGACTTCCATCCCAACTCGCGTATCATATCTGCCACACTCTCTCCCCTATTGCGTGATAATACAAAACGAGCTGCCCTTATTTGCACCCTTTCGATGTCCTCCGTCAATCCCACCTGGTAAGGATCCCACACCGCGCAGCAATATTCTAACAGAGGACGAAGGAGTCTAGTGTAAGTTGTCTCTTTAGTGGACTTGTTGCATCTTCTAAGTCTTCTGTCAATGAAACTCAACCTTTGGCTCGCCTTCCCCACAGTATTATCTATGTGGTCTTTCCAACTGAAGTTGTTCGTAATTTTTACACCCAGGTACTTAGTTGAATTGACAGCCTTGAGAATTGTACTATTTATCGAGTAATCGAATTCCAACGGATTTCTTTTGGAACTCCTGTGGATCACCTCACACTTTTCGTTATTTAGCGTCAACTGCCACCTGCCACACCACCACACCATACAGCAAACTTTTCTAAATCGCTTTGCAACTGATACTGGTCTTCGGATGACCTTACTAGACGGTAAATTACAGCCACGCGATCTCAGGCTCCTTGCCACGGTTCGCGTGGCTCCTTCGGACATGGGTGTGAACGTGTGTTGTCCTTAGCATAAATTAGATTAAGTAGTGTGTAGCCCTTGGGACCGATGACCTCAGCAGTTTGGTCCCATAGGAACGTACCACAAATTTCCAAATTTTCCCCCTTTCAGCTTTCCCTTCTTCGCTTAGGACTGGTTCCCATCTGATATTCATACAGCTACTTCTCTTTTTTCTAAAGGTCTCTTTAATTTTCCTGTGGCGGTATGTTGCTCTTCATGTCAATCTCATATTTTAGACGTCTGTATTCCCTTTCGCCTGCTTGATTTGGTGCATTTTATATTTTCTCCTTTCATCAATTAAATTAAATACCTCCTGTGTTATCCAAGGATTTGTACTAGGCCATGTCTTTTTACCCCATTTGATCCTCTGCCGACTTCGCTGTTTCATCTTTCAAAGCTATCCATTCGTCTTAAACTCTATTACTTTCCTCTGTTCTAGTCAATTGTTGCATAATGCCCCCTCTGAAACTCTCAACAATCTCTGGTTCTTTCAAATTATCGAGATCCCATCTTCTTAATTTCCTACATTTTTGCAGTTTCTTCAGTTTTATTCTTCAGTTCATAACTAATAAATTGTTATCAAAGTCCACATCTGCAATTACAGTTTAAAATCTTGTTCCGAAATCTTTGTCTTACCATTATATAATCAGTCTGAAACCTCCCATTGTCTCCACGTGTCTCCCACATATACAACCTTTCTTCATGGTTCTTAAACCAAGCGTTAGCAATGGTTAAATTATGCTCTGCTCAAAATTCTGCCAGGCGGCTTCCTCTTTCATTCCTTTCCCCCATTCCATATTCACATATTATTTCTTCTTCTCTTCCTTTTCCTATTGTCGAATTCCAATCCCCCATAACAATTAAATTTCGTCTCGCTTAACTATCTGAATGATTTCTTTTATCTCATCATGAATTTCATCAATCTCTTCATTGTTTATGGAGCTAGTTAGTACATAAACTTGTACTTCTGTGGTGGGAGTGCCGGCCCATGTGGCCGAGCGGTTCTAGGCGCTTCAGTCTGGAAGCGCGCGACCGCTACGGTCGCAGGTTCAAATCCTGCCTCGGGCATGGGTGTGTGTGATGTCCTTAGGTTAGTTAGGTTTAAGTAGTTCTAAGTTCTAGGGGACTGATGACCTCAGATGTTAAGTCCCATAGTGCTCAGAGCCATTTGAACCATTTTTTTGTGGTGGGTGTGGGCTTCGTGTATATCTCGGCTATGCTGATGTTCATAGTAACTCACCTACATTCCTGTTTTCTTAATCATTATTAAATATACTCCTGGATTACCTCTATTTGATTTTGTAACTGTAGCCCCCATATTACCTGAGCAGAAGTCCTGTTGTTCCTGCCACCTAACTTCGCTAATTTCCACTATATCTAACTTCAACCTATCCATTCACTTTTTAACTTCTTAACCTACCTGCTCGATTAATGGGTCTTACACTCCACGCTTCAATCCCTAGAACGCCAGTTTTGATTCTCCCGAGCACGACATCCTTGTGAGTAGTCCACGCACAGAGATCCGAACGGGGGCTATTTTACCTCCGGAATATTTTACCCAAGAAGATGCCATCATCATTTAACCATACAGTAGAGCGGCATGCCCTCGGGAAAAATTACGGCTGTAGTTTCTTCTAGCTTTCAGCCATTCACAGTACTAGCACAGTTAGGCCGTTTTGCTTGATGTTGCAAGTCCAGATCAGTCAATCATCCAGATTGTTGCTCTTGCAGCTAGTGAAAACGCTGCTGCCCCTCTTAGGGAACCACATGTTTGTCTGGCCTCTCAATAGATACCCCTCCGTTATTGCATCTGCAATTGAAATTTACCAACTGAGCTACCCAAGCACGACTCACGCCCCGACATCACAACTTTGGTAGAGCACTTGCCCGCGAAAGGCAAAGGTCCCGAGTTCGAGTCTCGGTCCGGCACACAGTTTTAATCTGCCAGGAAGTTTCATATTAGCGCACACTCTGCTGTAGATTGAAAATTTCATTCTAGAAACAACCCCCATCCTGTGGCTAAGCCATGTCCCCGCAGTATCCTTTCTTCCAGGTGTGCTAGTTCTGCAAGGTTCGCAGGAGAGCTTCTGTGAAGTTTGGAAGGTAGGAGACGAGGTACTGGCGGATTTAAAGTTGTGAGGACGGGCCGTGAGTCGTGCTTGGGTAGCTCAGTTGGTAGAGCACTTGCCTGCGAAAGGCAAAGGTCCCGAGTTCGAGTCTCGGTCCGGCACACAGTTTTAATCTGCCAGGAAGTTTCAAATAATCGATGTCTTTCGCCATATACAATGTCCATGCAAGTAATGGATATGGATCACACGTCACGGCTTATGTAGTGCTCTGCAACTGACGACCTGCAAACAATCAGTGTCCTTTGCTATATACAATGCCCATGCTAGTAATGGATATGGATCACAAGTGACATCTCTGCTAGTGTCCGTCTTCTACCGTCCGGCCCAAGCTGGCAGGCGCGGCACTTATATTCACTTCTTGTAGAGGCCGCTCCTGCCGTGGTGCGGTCCTAGTCACCGAGTTATTGGCCGACGTTGTCTCTCAGCCTTCTCTGCTCTTGTGTTCTTCATCTTCGTGCCGGCATCTTTCGTTACGCCGGAACAGATTATACCACATGCTCGGATATGCAAATGTTTAGCATTTCAGAGACACTCCACAAATTATATTGGTGTAACACCATGTACAATCTCTATAATAGGAAAGATTACGCAGCGGCATTCTCATTGATATACAGCATTTGAATACTGATGCCTTGTAAGAAGATCGCGTTATGCTTCATGTGTTAACGAGAAACGTCTATCAGATTGAGTCGAAATTCGAAAGCACGAGGATCGTGGCCCATCAACACTGTAGTTTATTGTCCCACCATAATGCTACTCACGTTGATCAGTATTCAGTGACCGTCTGAAACGTCCCCTTTGGAAAATTAATGAATTACTGTGCTGGTAACCCTCTTAATTTATTTGATTTTCAAACAGCTGAGCAAAAGTGAATGTACTCAGACATTTATCTCTTTACTTATTCTGATCATCACTAAACTGACACATAATATTTTTAGTGCAACGCAATCTGACTTTCAATAATCCCTACAAAAGAATGGTCGCGACTAACAATAACCTATACCTTTCATGAATAACTTACCTCACAAAAATCTTCGTTACTCGAACTACTGCAATACAGAGAGCGCCAATACTGCCAGCTAAATAAAAGATTTTAACTACTGAAGGCTCTAACTACTGATAGGCATACTTAGCAAATGGAAGATTTTGATAGAGAACAACCTTAATATTGTTCAAAAGTCATTGGCTGACGACGTCTCACAACCTTCTCTGCTCTTGCGTTCTTTATCTTTGTGCCGGCATTTGTCGTTACGCCAGAACAGATTATACCACATGCTCGGATATTTCAGAGACACCCCACAAATTATGTTGGTGCAACACCATGTACAGTCTCTACAATAGGAAAGATTATGCAGTGGCATTCTCATTGATATACAGCATTCTTGCGAATATGGATTCGATAGTTTGAGAATGGCCATGCCGTACTTTCTATGTACGCTTGCATGACTACTCTCAATTCATTCATAAGTGCCTGACGTTCCAATTTAAGTTGTTCCTAATTATGGTCCCTAGGTATTTAGTTGAATTGATGGGCTTTACATTTGTGTAATTTACCGTCTAACCGAAATTTAACGGATTACTTTCAGCACTCATGTGGTGACTCACACTTTTCGTCAACTGTCACTTTTCTCGCCATACGGGTATCTTCTCTAAATCATATTTCATTTGATTTTCATCTTCTGATGACTTTACTACACGGTAAACAACTGCGTCATCGGCAAACAATACAAGTGTGGCGCTCAGGTCGTCTCCTAAATCGTCTGTATAGATTAACAATGGAAAAGGGCCTATAAGACTGCCTCGGGGAATGCCAGATATCATTTCCATTTTACTAGGCGACTTTCCGTCAATTACTGAATACGATGACCTTTCTGACGGAAATTACGAACCCACTCGCAAAACGGAGGTGATACTCCACATGCAAGCGGTTTGATTGAGGGATGGTGCCAAAAGCCTTCTGGAAATCTAGTAATATGTACTCTATTTGAGATCCCCTGTCGATAGCACTCATTCATTGCTTCGTGTGAATAAAGAGCCAGTTGTGTTTCACCAGAACGGTTCAAAATGGTTCAAATGGCTCTGAGCACTATGGGACTTAACTTCTGTGGTCATCAGTCCCCTAGAACTTAGATCTAATTTAAACCTAACTAACCTAAGGACATCACACACATCCATACCCGAGGCAGGATTCGAACCAGCGACCGTAGCGGTCCCGCAGTTCCAGACTGTAGCGCGTAGAACCGCTCGGCCTCACCGGCCGGCGCTCCAGCTAATCGGGCTCCCACAGTCTGCCCTCTTCGGAACTCTATTAGGTCTTTCATTGCACATCGTCCTCGGCCTCTGAATGCAAATATGAAGTATGCACTATTCCTCAACAACCTGCAGTGATTCCTAGTCCGTACTGAACACTTAAAGTCCGGCGCGACACGTGCCTTACCTGCGTTTTTGACCGTCAAACACAACCATCCCATTACTACCACTGTTCATATTAATTTGCTTATCCCCTGTACGCACACCTTTTGGTGTCACACTACGGATTGCTATATTAACAAACGCCTGCCGCATTTACGTCATAGAACAGTATGTTGCTTCATTACGCTATTTTCATCAGTATAATAATTATATATGTTCATTCGACTACAACCAACAATGTTCATGGAAGTAGTTGTTTGAGCTCTGTTTTTCCTGTTATATGTATTTATTTAAGTATGATGGGCAGTGAGATGTAATGAAGGGTTGGCGTAAGATTGGGAAAAAATGAAAATGTACATTATATTGTCACGTTACGAATCACACCACCATACATACCGCCCTTCATTTAACTTCTTTGCGTATGCAGTTTCACTTCTGGACATTGCAATTCCAACACCATGAACAGCGGCACTCAGTGAACTTCAAACTGGTGTGGATTTAGAGGCCGCTCCTGTCTTGGTGCGGTCCTAGTCAGCGAACTATTGGCAGACGTCGTCTCACAGCCTTCTCTGCTCTTGCGTCCGTCCGCAGCTCGTTGTCGTGCGGTAGCGTTCTCGCTTCCCACGCCCGGGTTCCCGGGTTCGATTCCCGGCGGGGTCAGGGATTTTCTCTGCCTCGTGATGACTGGGTGTTGTGTGATGTCCTTAGGTTAGTTAGGTTTAAGCAGTTCTAAGTTCTAGGGGACTGCTGGCCATAGATGTTAAGTCCCATAGTGCTCAGAGCCAGCCAGTCTGCTCTTGCGTTCTTCATCTTACTGCCGGCGTTTATCGTTACTCCGGAACATTCCCCCCCCCCCCCCCCCCCCAAGTCGACGTCCTCCAGAAAACGACCAGAAGAATAGGTGTCCACCTCCAGCTGCCATGAACCAGATGAAGAAAGCGGCGACTGCTCCGGTGTGGGCGGGTCCAGTTCCATCGTTAGGACGAGAGGAGGCAGAGGAGGCGAAGATTCTATCTCCGTGGTGTTGTCCCGCGGTGTCGTGATGACACCCTCTGGCGACTGCTGTGGCCGCGGTGCCCTCTGGATCCGTGAATCTGGGGCAAGAGACACTGAAAGATCATCGTGCACATGACAGAGGCGAGGTTGATTTTGATGTCAGCGCTGCAAGCCATCTGGACTTGAAATAAGGTACTGTAACTGGGCTTCCTCTCTTTTGATGCTAGTCAGTTGTCAGGATGAGCATTACTTTAAATGGGTATTTGATTCTAAAGCATTATGTCAGGGTGAAAAACACTAAATAAATTACTTTTTCTCTCTTAACAACATGCGGGCAGGGTGGGTTCTTCCTTGGCTCGGGTATGAGGTAGAATGAATCAGCATTTTTAAATGAGATAACTTTTATTGAAAGATTTGTACAATGGTTTCCTTACTGGATTGTTCTGGCTGGGAGAGCGGCAGCTGTGTCGTTTGCGAAGCCTTCATGCTGCGTGAGCGGCGGCGTCTGATTACGCCTGGCGGTGTGTATCTCGTGTCGCCGTCTCGCCCAGTTGACTGGAGACGCACCTCGTGCGGTGGCCCGTTTAGTTATTGAGAACGAAGTCGTGAATCGGATGGTGATACCTTGGATGCGGCGTCCCAGTGTTTCTCTTCTCTAAGTGGCCGCGTGTCTCAGTGTTGTGCGTCGGCCAGCGGAGCAGTGCGGTGGGGGAAGGCCAGAATCCTGGACTCGAACAACGGACTCCAGTTTGCCTGTCTTCGGCTGTCAAGTCTTCATCACCAGCTCACAGGTGACTGCTAATGTGAGGCCGTCTCCTTCCCGTCCTCACGAGTCACCCGGGTACGTAAAAATCAGTCTTCAAATACCTTCTAACTTCTGTCTTCTGGCGGCGAGGCTGCTGCTTGCTATTCCATAACAGCGGCGGACTTGGTGCTTCTGTGTACGATGTAGTCTCTTCCTGCATGATGGTCTTCAGCCCCGAAACTGAACTGGAAACTACTCTTGTCGGGCCCACTGCGTCTCGCGTATTTATTCACTTCAGTTCACTGGAGGTGAACAACTTCATGGTCATTGCCTCTTCTGTCACGTTGAAAAGCTTCTCGAATAATCTTCTTAACGTCGGTCATTGGCTCTTGGAATGTAGGCGAGGGCCTTTGATCACATGTGACAATTGAGAAACACGTGAGCCGGTCGGGTGATGCCCAGACGGCTGAATCTACAGCTTCCGCTTATGTGGGGAGGGCGATGGCTTCTCTTGAACGTGCTGACTTGCAAGCGCCGGATGTTGCCACTGCTGCTATGTCCGCTGTTTGCCATTGTGTAATTCTTCTAAACTAAACTAAGTTTTTCATTTATTTTCTAATTTCTACTTCACTTCACATTGATTTTACTAATTTATTTACCTGTCTTAAGTACCACTCAATAGTACATGCAAGTGCCAAGTCGGCGTACGATCTCACCTCGCGCCCTCCCTTTGCTGCCACTAAAAACCCTGTCGGATGCTGAGGAGGGTGGAGCAGGTACAGCAGCGTCCGATAGCCGAGGCCGTGAAGCAATTCCGCCGGCGAAGGTCCATCTCGTGGGTACGAACGATAGGAGGCGGAAACAATTGCAATGCTTGATCCCTGGTGTGTGCAGAGCGAAGTTTGGCCATCTGCTGCTTGAAGGTTCTGACAGAACGTTCCGCTTCGTCATTTGACTATGGATGGAACGGTGCACTAGTGAGATACTACATGTCACTGTGTTCACAGAATGTTTCAAATTCATTTGACTTGAACTGAGGTCCGTTGTCTGACACTATTGCTTCAGGTAAACCTTCGAGGCAAAAAATAGAGGAAAACACCTGAATTCTGCTACGTGACGTTGTCGAGTTTACTAGCACAGCAAAAGGAAATGTGCTATACGAGTCAATCCAAATAAACCAGCGAGAATTCCATAAAGGTCCCGCAAAGTCTATGTGCACATGTGACTGAGACTTAGGCCAAACAGAGCATTTTTGTGGCGGAGCGGACTGATTTTCCGCACATGCGTGACACTGTGACATCATCTTCTCTGTTTGGGTGTTCAAAAATGGTTCAAATGGCTCTGAGCACTATGGGACTTAACTTCTGAGGTCATCAGTCCCCTAGAACTTAGAACTATTTAAACCTAACTAACCAAAGGACATCACACACATCCATGCCTGAGGCCGGATTCGAACCTGCGACCGTAGCGGTCACGCGGTTGCAAACTGAAGCGCCTAGAACCGAACGGCCACACCGGCTGGCGTTTGGGTGTCCATACCCCGCCAAGTTCAGTGTCGACGCGCTAGCTGTTTCGTACGAACAATTCCCCAGTGTCCTTGGTGAAGTAGCCGCAACACTTCTTTTTGCAATGGTTTAGGGATCAACACTCGTAGCTGTCCACTGTCATTTTAAACAAGAATTACACCTTTTTGTACAGCGAGACCATGTCGACGTGTAAAGTATCGGCGCACTACAGAGTTCTTTATGCTATTCAATGAGTGAGGCGAAGATGTGCGAATGTATGTTAGCAAAATGTTAAAATCTGGATCAGCTTCAGTGGCCTGTGCAATTTGATTGCAGTTCAGTGGAAAAGATGGAAGCAATTCAGAATTCTGAGCATCGATGTGACAACAAGATGCAGCAGAAGCATCAGAATCTGTATCAGGGCCAATTGGAAGACGTGAAAGTTCAAATGGTTCAAATGGCTCTAAGCACCATGCGACTTAACATGTGAGGTCATCAGTCTCTTAGACTTAGAACTACTTAAACCTAAGTAGCCTAAGGACATCACACACATCCATGACCGAGGCGGCATTCGAACCTGCGACCGTAGCAGCAGCGCGGTTCCAGACAGAAGCGCCTAGAACCGCTCGGGCACAGCGGCCGGCGGAAATTACGTGACTTGTGCGTGGACATCTTGTCCGCCATACCTCCACAAACCTACCAACAATCTGTCGAATCCATGAGACGCAGAATCGGTGACGTAATGCGTTTCAGAGATGGATCAACAAGTTATTAAGAAGGATGTCATAATGTTTTGGCTCGACAATAAGTTTAACCGCTCCGGGGACGTAGTGGCTAGCGTCGCGACTTTTCACTTTTGCTCTCCGTGTTCGAAACTCGGTTGTTGGTTTTATTTTATTTTATTTCTCTACCAATTTCCATTGAAGATTACTATGCGAATGTTTCGTATCAAATTAGGAGATACAAGGGCGTTATATTAATTGTGAAATTGCAAGTGTGTTTCACAATAAGCGTCGTACATTTACTATATAATATGTATCTATGATATTTTGAGGGTTTCAATCATTTTAACTGCTCCTGTTCTTACATTTCATTCTTACATTAATTCTTATATTGATTCTTACATTTTATTCTTCTTCAGGAAGTATTAGTGCATCCCCTCGGATGGTACCGATCAGAGGAGCATTTGACACAGAAATTCCGAACACCATGAGCACCGCGCGAAGGCAGGTATATCACAGTGGCATTTCTTCGTTTGAATCTCATTCGGGAAAAAACGTCTTTAACATTGCTGAACATTTCATGTGTTGCCAATAATTTCACGGCAAACCACACTTAGGGATCATTTTTCTCAAAACTGGCGCCATAGATACACTATAGAAATTTTACCGAAAACAATTTCGAATAATTTCCTGTTAGTGTTTTATTCAATTGATTCAACAGACATTTAGTAGATGCATAGGGACAGCATTGTTTCAACATACAATGGAAAACATTTGTATAGTAACGTTTTACGGACGTGACTATATAAATGAAAAACAAAAACAAATTAAAAACAATAACCGGGTTTCGAACGCAGGGCGCAAATGTGTGACGCCTCGATGCTAGGCATTGTACCACCGCTTTGGTTCAACTTATTACGCTCTAAAAGCCATGTAAACTACCTCGAAAACTTTGACCGCCGTTTTCCCAGAAACGATTGCGCATTTAGGGATAAGTCGAGACACGTGTTCGTTATTTTGATTCATCTTTCACTGAAAGAAGCTTCTGGAAAATCGGGTGATGGCACTTGCCGTGTTCTCCTCTTTAGCATCTAGATACGCTACAGGCACGGTTCTCACACAAAGTCAACGTGTAAAACCGCGCTTGGGACCCTAGCACGCATGTGGGTCTGCGGCGTTCACTCCGTTCTATTGAAACCAGAGTGCAGCTCACTTGTGCTTCCCGGTAACGCGTGTCCAGCGGCCGGCCTCGTCTCCAGTATTCTGAACAGTTCAAAGAATCACCGCTCTTCCAGTGGCACATGGTGTCACCATAAACTGATGATAAAATCTGAACAGTTTACCTTCCTTTGTTTTCCCACGCCCGGGTTCCCGGGTTCGATTCCCGGCGGGGTCAGGGATTTTCTCTGCCTCGAGATGACTGGGTGTTGTGTGCTGTCCTTAGGTTAGTTAGGTTTAAGTAGTTCTAAGTTCTAGGGGACTGATGACCATAGATGTTAAGTCCCATAGTGCTCAGAGCCATTTGAACCTTCCTTTGTTTAGCTCCTTTTACATAATAATGATGCTATATTTTAAATGTCTGTTTGCTTAACACTTGAAACATGGTTTTATCGTCTGTTTAAAAGCTTTTGTTAATAATTTTATATGGTTTTATAAGATTTAATGCGCACTTGCCCTTCAATTGTTGCACACTTTATTACAGTTTATAATTACACTTCGTATATATGCGTGTTCAATTCCATCCAGGTCATCAGTATTGTAAGGCGTGGGATTTTATGGACGTCTTACATGAAGAAATTACACTGAAGCACCAAACTGGTACAGGAATGCGTATTCAAATAAAGAGATATTTAAACAGGCCAGTAGAGAATGCCTATGTAAGACAGCAAGTGTCTGACGCAGTTGTTAGATCGGTTACTGCTGCTACAATGGCAGGTTATCAAGACTTAAGTGAGTTTAAATCTGGTGTTATAGTCGGCGCACGAGCGTTGGGACACAACATCTCCGAGGTAGCGATGGAGTGGGGATTTTCCCGTGCGATCATTTCACAAGTTTACCGTGAACATCAGGAATCCGGTAAAACATCAAATCTCCGACGTTGCTGCGGCAGGAGAAAGATCCTGCAAGAACGGGACCAACGACGACTGAGGAGAATCGTTCAACGTGACAAAAGTGCAACGCTTCCGTAAATTTCTGCAGATTTCAATGCTCGGCCAACAAGTGTCAGCTTGCGAACCATTCAACGAAACACCATCGATATGGGCTTTCGGAGCCGAAGGCCCACTCGCGTACACTTGATGACTGCACGACGCAAAGCTTTACGCCTCGCCTGGGTCCAATACCGACATTGGACTATTCACGTCTGGAAACATGTTGCGTGGTCGGACGAGTCTCGATTCAAATTGTGTCGAGTGGATGGACGTATATGGGTATGGAAACCTCATGAATCCATGAACCCTGCATGTCAGCAGGGGTCAGTACAAGCTGGGTGAGGCTTTGTAATGGTGCGTGGCGAGTGCAGTTGGAGTGATATGGGATCCTTATAAGGCTAGATACGGCTCTGAGATGTGACACGTACATAAACATCGTGTCTGATCACTTGCATCCATTCATGTCCATTGTGCATTACGACGAACTTCAGCAATTCCAGAAAGACAATGAGACATCCACACTTCCAGAATTGCTACAGAGTGGCTCCAGCAAGTTTCATCTGAGTTTAAGCACTTACGCTGGCCACCAAACTCCCCAGACGTGAACATTATTGAGCATATCTGGGATACCTTGCAACGTGCTGTTCAGAAGAGATCTCCACCCCCTCGTACTCTTGAGGATTTATGGACAGCCCTGCAAGATTCATAGTGTCATTTCCCTCCAGCAGCACTTCAGACATTAGGCGAGTCCATGCCACGTCGTGCTGCCGTACTTCTGCGTGCTCGCAGGGGCCCTGCACGACATTAGGCAGGTGTACCAATTACTTTGGCTCTTCAGTGTAGAACAGCACTTGTATCAACAGTACTTGAAATCAAGTACAAGTTACACTACTGCCCATTAAAATTGCTACACCACGAAGATGACGTGCTACAGATGTGAAATTAAACCGACAGGAAGAAGATGCTGTGATATGCAAATGATTAGCTTTTCAGAGCATTCACACAAGATTGGCGCCGGTGGTGACACCTAGAACGTGCTGACAGGAAGGTTTACAACCGATTTCTCATACGCAAACAGCAGTTGACAGGCGTTGCCTGGTGAAACGTTGTTGTGATGCCTCGTGAAGGAGGAGAAATGCGTACCATCACGTCTCTCGGATTGTAGCCTATCGCGATTGCGGTTTAACCTATCGCGACATTACTCCTAGCATTGGTCGAGATCCAATGACTGTTAGCAGAATATGGAATCGTTGGGTTCAGGAGGGTAATACGGAATGCCGTGCTGGATCCTAACGGCCTCGTATTACTAGCAGTCGAGATGACAGGCATCCTATCCGCATGGCAGTAACGGATCGTGCAGCCACGTCTCGATCCCTGAGTCAACAGATGGGGACGTTCGCAAGACAACAACAATCTGCACGAACAGTTCGACGATGTTTGCAGCAGCATGGACTATCAGCTCGGAGACCATGGCTGCGGTTACCCTTGACGCAGACAGAAGCGCCTGCGATGGTGTACTCAACGACGGACCTGGGTGCACGAATGGCAAAACGTCATTTTTTCGGATGAATCCAGGTTCTGTTTACAGCATCATGATGGCCGCATCCGTGTTTGGCGACATCGCGGTGAACGCACATTGGAAGCGTGTATCCGTCATCGCCATACTGGCATATCACCCGGCGTGATGGTATGGGGTACCATTGGTTACACGTCTCGGTCACCTCTTGTTCGCATTGACGGCACTTTGAAAAGTGGACGTTACATTTCAGATGTGATTCGACCCGTTTCTCTACCCTTTATTCGATCCCTGCGAAACCCTACATTTCAGCAGGATTATGCACGACCGCATGTTGCAGATCCTGTACGGGCCTTTCTGGATACAGAAAATGTTCGACTGCTGCCCTGGCCAGCACATTCTCCAGATCTCTCACCAATTGAAAACGTCTGGTCAACGGTGGCCGAGCAACTGGCTCGTCACAATACGCCAGTCACTACTCTTGATGAACTGTGGTATTGTGTTAAAGCTGCATGGGCAGCTGTACCTGTACACACCATCCAAGCTCTGTTTGACTCAATGCCCAGGCGTATCAAGGCCGTTATTACGGCCAAAGGTGGTTGTTCTGCGTACTGATTTCTCAGGATCTATGCACCCAACTTACGTGAAAATGTAATCACATACCAGTTCTAGTGTAATATATTTGTCCAATAATACCCGTTTATCATCTGCATTTCTTCTTGGTGTCGCAATTTTAATGCCCAGTAGTGTATTTAGAACACTGATGTACGCATACAATTACGATGGCGTTACTTATCGTCTGTATTGAATGCTCAAGGGATAATTGTGAACCAGCGGGCTGCTCCTGCGGTGCTTAGCAGGGACGGAACATCGTTCTTACATGGGCTGCCTCAGGGCGGTGTCGTTGGGGGAGGACGCGTGCCGGTGTCCACGGCACAACGGAGGACGCAGGCCTCTTACAAGGGGAGGCCACCAATTGTGAAATTCAGATTCGATTCATACTGCGCATAATAAAAGCTCATGGCCAGAGGTGTAATGTGGCAAACCACCAAGATGCACTTCTCAGCCGTTGTCGAGAAAATCGACAGTTAGAAGAAACCGTTGCGGTGAAATACTCTCGACGATTAATAATTTTCTACAGCGTCGTGGCGCAGCGGTAAGCGCTCGGGTTCGTAATCCGAAGGTCGCCGGATCGAATAGTTGCCACTATTAAAGTTCCATCCACCCCCCCCCCCCCTTATATATTCGTCACTCTGCAAGCAGTGCGGGGAATTAAGTGGCTGAAAGAGCAGTTGGGTAGTAGAAATGCTTTTTTTATTTTATCGTGCTTGTAGTGAGACTGTCTTTATCTGGCCAGTGGGCAAGCAGCTGATCTCACTCGCACACCGTACGATACCGGAACAGTTCACAGAGAGGAGTGTTACGGACAATATTAGTCCAAGTGAGTAGGCAGGTTTCAGAGATGCAGTGAGCGTCTACTAACGGTGCGGGATCCGCAATCAGACAGTCAGCAAAGTCGCTTTTACTGTCGTTTTGGATATGGTGATAACGCAGCTCGGCAGAATGTACGGCCTTAATTCAATAAATGCGTTGATTTCCTTGCCATTGTGCTGTATTCAAAAGCTGTCAGATTAATTTGAGAGTTGGTTACTTCCCTTGCTGTAACTCGACGACGTCCCGTTTGTCAGTATTTAGTCAGATCGCGTTGCACAATTTGTTTAAGTGGGCGAAAAGTTCAGTACGAATTAATACCAGGCCAGACTTAGAGAGATAGAGAAAGAGAGAGAGAGAGAGAGAGAGAGAGAGAGAGAGTGTTAAGGATAAGAGATATTCTTGTCAGTTGAGACTTCTAACTGAATCAAAAAAATGATTTTGATAAAAAACTTTGTGCATATTTAGATATAAATTCTGTTTTCTTCTTATAGTTTCCCACCCCCTTCCAGTACGTTGGCTGACTTTTGTAGCATATACTGTGTACGGTTTGCGATTTGACAGCCCATTGTTTGCTGCTCATCGCACATATCATATTTCTAGCGATGTCACTCTATTTTATTGATTTTGTAACAAAAGGTATCTCATGGCTCTCAAGCTTAACTACATTACATTTGATTTAACAAACATATTTTACTTCTACTGTTCAATCTTTGTACATTTCTTTTTAACATACATGTTTTACATGTGCATTTTTTGCCAATCCTTTTTAGGACGCTGCCATCCGGTTTTTATTTTGACGTTGGCTACGACTCCATAGACTGTCGCGCGGGTGTTGTGGGAAACCCATGTTTCATCGCCTGTAACACTTTGGTGAATGAACGTGTTGCCATCCCTTTTGTAACCCTCCAATAACGCAAATGCAGCAACCATTCCCGCGTCTTTCTGGTCATCCGTGAGCACGCGTGGCACCCACCGTGCACAGATTTTGTGGTACTCTTAATTGCTGAGTGACAACGTCGTGTACAGTTGAACGACACACTTCCTAACATCGTTCGTTGCATGTCGCTAATCGTGACTGGTCTATTCTCTCCGGTGATACGATCCACCCTTTGTTTCAACGAATCTGTGATGACGGAGGATCGCCCTAATCTTTCTTCGTCATGAACATCTGTTCTCCCATTCTTAAACGTTATGCACCACTTTCGGACTCTGGCTGCATTCATTACACCTTCGCCGTAAACGGTAGCACGTCTGCGGTGAATGTCACATGGTCTATTACTTTCCGCCTGCAGAAAATGAATAACACATCGCACCTCACAGTCGGTGGGATTCGCAGTCAGTACAGCCACGGTCACCCTTATCTCTCCACGTATCACCTGACGAGATCTGACTTATAGCGGTACGTGGCAACTGTCCGCAACACCAAAAACCAATAAGCGACTACCGCAAGACAGGTGCTCGGACTGTAAGTGCAAACGTTCTTACTTTCTGGACTGCCCTCGTACTTCAGAACCACAAGTCTTGTATGTATATTGATTGACTGCGCTGTGTACGATGAATGGAGCTTGTTACCTCGACGCTGCAACAATTCCTGCCAAACTGTTTATGGCTAAGAACCTATCGAGCGTCAAGGTTTTTTTTTTTTTGTTTAGGGGCTGGGAATTATCATTAAAATATACGACTGTATTTACAAGCTGCCTAATTTCACAGTATTGCAGTATACAATCGTAAGTACTAATTCGGACGAAACTCAGAAGAGTGTTCCTGGAGCCACTCTGCAACAATTCTGGAAGTATGGAGTGTCCTGTTGGAGTTGCCCAAATCCGTCGGAATGCACAATGGATATGAATGGATGCAAGTGATTAGACAGGATGCTTACGTACCTGTCACCTGTCAGAGTCGTATCTAGACGCATCAGGGGTCCCATATCACTCCAACTGCATTCGCCCCACACGCGGAAAAAACGAGCACTTAAATTTTTTTGTGCGAGCCCTGATTCGTTTTGGTCATCTGACGACATTACAAGAAGGTAAATGACAGCATCAGTGGCAAACAACCTAAGACGGCTACTCAGATTGTATCCTATGTTGTTAATATAGATAAATATCAATAGAGGACCTATAACACTTCCTTGGGGAACGCCGAATATTACTTCTGTTTTACTCGATGACTTTCCGTCTATTACTACGAACTGTGATCTCTCTAACAAGAAATCACGAATCCAGTCGCACAACAGGCGATACTGCATAGGCACGCTGTTCGGTTAGAAGGCGCTTTTTGGGAACGGTGTCGAAAGCCTTCTGGAAATCTAATATGGAATCAATTTGACATCCCCTATCGATAGCACTCATTACTTCATGAGTAAAAGAGCTAGTTGTGTTTCATAAGAGCGATATTTTCTGAATCCAGGCTGACTATGTGTCAGGAAATCGTTTTCTTCGAGGTACTTCATAATGTTCGAATACAGTATATATTCCAAAACCCTACTGAAGATCATCCTTTCTTCTAGTGTCGTAGCTATGCACTTCGCTGTTATTTTTGAATTGCAATAGATTATTAATAACAAACTTCGTAAGTGAATATAGGTATTATGAAGGTACTGTAAATATCCCTAGTTCCTTAAATAAATGTCTGCAAGGTGATTTTGAGTGAGCTCATCTATTATTCTGAATACATGCATTTGTGCAAGTGATACTTTTTCTCTTAAGGGGCTCCGGAACGCCCTATACTTGCAATGTTAAAATAATGCTTATAAATTACATCTTTCCTCACAAAGTATTTGAGGTAGGAAGTTGAACTTTTTACAGATTATTTATTGGAATATGGGCTACAACTTAACACAGGGATTTTACAAAATTTTAGTTCAGTTATTAAAGATGATTTTTTTTCAATTGTAATGAAAATTCACAACATTTTTTCGCAATTTTTTATTTATATATTCAAAAATATACAGTTTTTTGGAAAAAGGCTGTGTTAAATTATGCAGAAGGTACTGTGTAACATTTACTGAAAGTTTGAAACAAATATGTTTGGAAGATCCTTAGAAAACATGTAATTAGTATGAGAAAATAAAAGTTTTGGGAATCGAGCGACAAAGATTGGATTAACTTTTTAGTGCATTCCAGGTCCATAGGATGGATTATCTTCATCCTCTGCAAACTCCTCCTCCAGCTTCCTCTTGTTCCTCCTCCTGTTTACTCTTGCTTGTATTTCTAGACTCTTTACAGCCCTGTCTGCAGCCCGAAGGCGTTCCTTGTCTAAAGCAAGCATCGCTCGTTGTTGTGTTCGTAGATTTTGCTACCATTTTCTTCAGTTGCAGTTACTGCAACACTGTTCCAAAAGGTGGTCATGTATGAACACTTATCACATTTCAGTTGTATTTCACTAGCAAGTCCTACGTGCTTTATTATGGAGAGTTCCAGACCAACTTCATTACAATGAATACATCTTACTCAGTTTGAAAAAATTCCTTTGAGAACCGACATACACTCCTGGAAATTGAAATAATAACACCGTGAATTCATTGTCCCAGGAAGGGGAAACTTTATTGACACATTCCTGGGGTCAGATACATAACATGATCACACTGACAGAACCACAGGCACATAGACACAGGCAACAGAGCATGCACAATGTCGGCACTAGTACAGTGTATATCCACCTTTCGCAGCAATGCAGGCTGCTATTCTCCCATGGAGACGATCGTAGAGATGCTGGATGTAGTCCTGTGGAACGGCTTGCCATGCCATTTCCCCCTGGCGCCTCAGTTGGACCAGCGTTCGTGCTGGACGTGCAGACCGCGTGAGACGACGCTTCATCCAGTCCCAAACATGCTCAATGGGGGACAGATCCGGAGATCTTGCTGGCCAGGGTAGTTGACTTACACCTTCTAGAGCACGTTGGGTGGCACGGGATACATGCGGACGTGCATTGTCCTGTTGGGACAGCAAGTTCCCTTGCCGGTCTAGGAATGGTAGAACGATGGGTTCGATGACGATTTGGATGTACCGTGCACTATTCAGTGTCCCCTCGACGATCACCAGTGGTGTACGGCCAGTGTAGGAGATCGCTCCCCACACCATGATGCGGGGTGTTGGCCCTGTGTGCCTCGGTCGTATGCAGTCCTGATTGTGGCGCTCACCTGCACGGCGCCAAACACGCATACGACCATCATTGGCACCAAGGCAGAAGCGACTCTCATCGCTGAAGACGACACGTCTCCATTCGTCCCTCCATTCACGCCTGTCGCGACACCACAGGAGGCGGGCTGCACGATGTTGGGGCGTGAGCGGAAGACGGCCTAACGGTGTGCGGGACCGTAGCCCAGCTTCATGGAGACGGTTGCGAATGGTCCTCGCCGATACCCCAGGAGCAACAGTGTCCCTAATTTGCTGGGAAGTGGCGGTGCGGTCCCCTACGGCACTGCGTAGGATCCTACGGTCTTGGCGTGCATCCGTGCGTCGCTGCGGTCCGGTCCCAGGTCGACGGGCACGTGCACCTTCCGCCGACCACTGGCGACAACATCGATGTACTGTGGAGACCTCACGCCCCACGTGTTGAGCAATTCGGCGGTACGTCCACCCGGCCTCCCGCATACCCACTATACGCCCTCGCTCAAAGTCCGTCAACTGCACATACGGTTCATGTCCACGCTGTCGCGGCATGCTACCAGTGTTAAAGACTGCGATGGAGCTCCGTATGCCACGGCAAACTGGCTGACACTGACGGCGGCGGTGTACAAATGCTGCGCAGCTAGCGCCATTCGACGGCCAACACCGCGGTTCCTGGTGTGTCCGCTGTGCCGTGCGTGTGATCATTGCTTGTACAGCCCTCTCGCAATGTCCGGAGCACGTATGGTGGGTCTGACACACCGGTGTCAATGTGATCTTTTTTCCATTTCCAGGAGTGTATTTCATTCACATCCGATTCGCCCATAAAACATTCATAGTTTTCACTCATTGAACCAAGCTTCTTCTGTGAAGTATTTTCTTTCCCACTTTGACTGCTATGGGCAGGTGTACTTGAGAGGTTAGGTTCACTCACTTGGTTATCGTCTCTATTGTTTACAGTAATAACACATACCTTTGGCTTTCCAACATTTCTCCTTTTCTTAAAAGCCTTCAGAGGATTTCTAATAACCTTACTTTTACTCATTATTATACTTCAACAAAACAGAGACTCAAGAAACAGAATTAATTACGAATATTTTCGAGATAACGACAGAGTAAATAAACATGAAACAATCGACAATCACACCGGTGATATATATTGAACCATCACAGGTTAGCCACAACACATACTTTATCTCACATCACTAAAATGTACCTGATGAACACGGACATTAATAATAACACCATTTGACAGCAGTTTAACAGCGCCACAGTGGGTCACGCCCATGTAGAACACATTTCAAAAAAAATTTAAAAATAGTTGTAGTCTTCGGAATTGAATAAATTATATATCTATTAAAAGGTAATAGTCTGCAGATTCAAAAACGCAAAAAAGTAAAAATTGAACTTTTCATGATTTTGAGCCTTTCCGGAGCCCCTTAATGATGAGTTACTCCAAAATATGATGCCATATGAATGCAGTGAGTGACAATGGGCATAGTAGGCTAAATTACTGATATGCTTATTACCAAAATTTGCAGGAACCCTAATAACATATGTAGCTGAACTCAAACATTTCAGCAGATCATCAATTTGTTTCTTCCAATTCACTTTCTCATCAATGCACACACCCAGAAATTTTGAATATTCTGTCTTAGCAACAAACTTCTTTCGAAAGTCTATACGTATCACTGGTGTTATGCCATTTACTGTACAGAACTGTATATACTGTGTTTTCTCAAAATTTACTGAGAATCACTTAATAATTTGCTGTAAGACATTATTTGCGATTTCCTCAGCTAATTCTTGTCTGATGGGTGTGATTATTATCTTGTATCATCACCAAATAGAACTAGCTTGGCATTTTCGTAAATATAGAGTGGCCCGCATCTCGTGGTCGTGCGGTAGCGTTCTCGCTTCCCACGCCCGGGTTCCCTGGTTCGATTCCCGGCGGGGTCAGGAATTTTCTCTGCCTCGTGATGGCTGGGTGTTGTGTGCTGTCCTTAGGTTAGTTAGGTTTAAGTAGTTCTAAGTTCTAGGGGACTGATGACCATAGATGTTAAGTCCCATAATGCTCAGAGCCATTTGAACCATTTAAATATAGAGTGGCAAGACATTAATACATACTAAGAACAATAGTGGACTCAGGACTGGATTTTATGGAACACAGTTCTTGATATGTCCTCAGTTACAGGACTCTGTTGATTTTTGTAGACTATCTGTACTGTTAATGTGAATATTCTGCATTCACCCAGTTAAATATGAATTAAACCAATTGTGGACTGTCATATTCATACCACATTACTTAAGTTTATCTAGAAGGATTTCATGATCCACACAGTCAAAAGTCTTTGAGAGATCACTAAAAATCCCAGTGGGTGATGTTAATTTATTTAGAGCATTTAATATTTCATCAGTGAAAGCATATATAACGTTTCCTGTTGAAAAACATTTCTGAAAACTAAATTAACATTTTTGTAGTACTTCATTTTCATAGATATGTGAAGGTACTCTTGAAAACATAACTTTTTTAAGAATTTTGAATAAAGCTGTCTGAAGTGAATTGTGCAGTAGTTGTTAGTATCAGACCTATCATCTTTTTTATGCAATGGTTTAACAGTAGCACATTTCAGTCTACCTGGAAAAATGCCCTGTTCCAGTGAGCCACTACATATGTGGTTGAGAATCCTACATAGCTGTTCGGAACAAGATTTTAGTACTCTGTTGGAAAGGCCATCAGTTCCAGGTGAGCTTTTACTTTCGAGTGAATTTATTATTATCCTAATTTCAGTAGGAGAGGTGGGTTGAACTTCAGTTTTATCAAACGGCACTGGTATTGATTTTTTTATACACAGCGTTGCATTTTCTATTGAACAGCTGTATCCTATTTTCGCTACAATACTTGAAAATGATTATTAAAAAAAAATTTTACTTCCCACTTTTTGTAAGAAACTTGTCACCGAGTCTGATAAAAAATAGTCTTCCTGTGTTCTTGGTTGTCCTGTTTCCGTTTTAATAATATTCCAGACTGTTTTAATTTCCTTATCGGAGGTGCTAATCTCAGACATTATGTACATACTTATGAGCTTTTTAATAACGTTTCTTAACACAGTGCAGTAGTTTTTATAATGTTTGACTTTTTCAGGATCATTACTCCTTCTAGGTATAAGTTGCATTTACTTTCTGTTTACAAGATATTTTTATCCCTTTAGTAAGCCATAGCTTTTTAGATGGTTTCTTACAATTATGCTTCGCTGTTTTCTTAGGGAAATTGTTTACAAATATATTCACAATGGTATCATGAAATAGGTTAAACTTTAAATCAGCAACAGGTTCCCTCCCTGTACACCTCATCCCAGTCTAAGTGTTGCAAACTTTCCCTAAAATTTGCAGTTGTAAATCGTTAGTTAAATGTACTATTCTGGAGGACTGTTTTGCATTACTATATGGAGCTATGTCATCTACTGTAACTAGCTGTACATGATGATCAGAAAGACTATTCTTAACAGGAAAAGTTTTTATTTGGCTAAATTTATTTTGGTGTACAAAATCATTGTCTATCAGTGTGCTGATTTCCTGTATTTCCCGAATAGGAAAATCAATAAATGATATCAAATTGAAAGAACCAAGTAATACTTCATGGTCAAGCTTTCTATCGGACTCTTTCAGAAAACCTACGTTGAAATACCCACAAACAATAATTTGCTTCCCTCTGTCTGAAATATAGCACAACAAATAATCTAAGTTTCTTTTCAGAAATAGCTGAAAATTTCTCAGTGGGGACCTATACACAGCTACAGTTACAAAAGTACCATTATATAGGTTGAGCTCGTAGGCACATGGTTCTGTATGTTTATCTACACAGAATTTCTAAATTTTTCACACTATGAGCCGGCCGAAGTGGCCGTGCGGTTAAAGGCGCTGCAGTCTGGAACCGCAAGACCGCTACGGTCGCAGGTTCGAATCCTGCCTCGGGCATGGATGTTTGTGATGTCCTTAGGTTAGTTAGGTTTAACTAGTTCTAAGTTCTAGGGGACTAATGACCTCAGCAGTTGAGTCCCATAGTGCTCAGAGCCATTTGAACCATTTTCACACTATGATAAATTTTAGCAGATATGGCAATCCATCCTCTCTTCGCAGTGTCTCTACTTACATGTTCTGAACGCTTACATCACCAACATTTATCTTTTGCATATCTGTGATTATATGATGTCCAGACAGCCATAGTACATTTATTCCACCTTCAATTTTTAAATCTTCTAAACAAACAAGAAGCTCATCTAAAGATTTTGCTATCATCCCGGTCAATTTACCCTCCCCTTTCTCACTTAGATGCAGATCATGTCTTGTGAATTCCCCCGTACGAATAGTAGCAACAGGTTTGCGACATTCTGTAGGAAGCCCTGGCGCAGACCGCACATGCTAGAATATTGAAGTCGTGGAGATAAGTAGTTAATTTTGTAATAACTGTCAATTAAGTTAATATTACACCCTAAGGAAGTTACGTAGAGTCTACTTCATTTTATCTATTGAATTTTTCGCTTGTCTCAACGTATTTATCGAAAAGAAATACTAACGGCAGGTTTCCACGTACTTTAGACGAAAGTTTTCATAGAAATAGAAGTCGTTTGCGTAAGTATTAAGCCAAGCATTTAGGTTGTTTTCGTTACACATATAATTAGTAGTCTTGTATCTACTCAGGGAATTAAAGGTTTTAAGTCTATTTTTTATTTCTTTTCAAAACGCTTAAATTCCATATTGCGCATACGCAATCTTTGGCCTATTTTTTTGGGTTTACAGGTTTTGAGTTTTAACGTTGTTTTGAGCGAATTACGTTACGATATTAATAGTATACAGGTATATTCGTGTTCCACATACATTTAATGACTAGATATTTTTTGTAAACACCATGGACGAGAAGTGTTTGATCTGCCACAGGAAAGTTAGTTCTGGGGCTCTATGCAGCTGTTGTAGCAGATGGTTACATTGATAGGAATGCAGTGGCATGGGAAGTGGCGGAGTAAATGGGTGTCTTATATTGTACTACAAAGTATGTTTATGGAACAGGAAAATAGCTGAAGAGCAAGGGACATTAGAGTCCGCAAGGCTGAAGTGGATAGTGCTAGGGAGGAACTGAAGAGGTTAAGGGGGAGAAGGGTGGAAATAGGTGGGAACTGGTAGCAAAGAACAGGGCCACAGAAAGAAAACAGTATCTGACAGTTTCATCAATGTCATAAACAATAGATTTGCCTTGCTGCCACAGTTAACTAAGGAGGAGGCTCAAGCAGATGTAAATTTAGTTAATACTCAACAGACTTTCACCAGGAAACCAACAGTTTAAAAAAAAGTAGAAAGTGGGAGGAAATATCTGTTGTTAGGTAGTAGCCATGAGAGAGATGTGAACCAAATCTTGCAGGAAAAATTAAGTGACAGGTACTAGGTCACAAGTATTTTGAAGCCCAGTGCCTGTCTTAGCCAAGTGATAGAGGATGTGGGATCATTGAGTTAGGGTTTTACAAAGCAGGATCATGTTGTGATAGTGTGTGGAGCGCTAAACAGTATTGTTAGGGATTAGGGCGACAATATTGAATGTGACTTGGATAAAACAGCCTCTACAACGAACCATACAAATGTTGGCTTGGTTCCTGCTTTCATGCGGTACGACTGGCCCCAAGTGAACAGCTCTGTCAGAAGGGTCATTATGGAGTTAGATCAGCTGCTTCGGGCAGATACTCTGTCAGGCGTGGGTTTGGTTTCTGTTAGCTTATTTCTCTCATTGTGACAATGAGATCGTACAGTTCTGACAAGTTATCCTATTAGGGTAAAAATTTCCATTTGCACTTTTTAATTTGTATTCATCAACAACGGTTCTGGAGTTCAGTACATCAAATCCATTTTTTATGACTTTTACAACCGAACTCAGGAAGGTTGTGACAAATGACTTGCGCTACAGTGAGAGAAAACAACTCAGCTGGTTTCTTTACGTTTTGCCTTTCCATATCAGCAATAAACAAATGGTTCTTAGTTACTGTATGGGTATAATGTAAATCTACGCCAGTGTTTTGAAGTTCAGCTACCTTAATGAACGGTTATTTTGTGAGAAAACTACCAGATTTTAATCGATAACTATAGTCAAGCATATGATTCCGTAAGAATTTTAAGGCATGAGGAGGGCCACAACAAACCCTTACTTTCCTGCTTTGGCTTGATGGATTTTCTATCCCTAAGTTATCAAAAGTAACTTTTAGATTTTCTATAACTCTTCTGTTTGATGGTCCCAGATCACACACAAATGCTCTCACTTTAAACTGAAAATTTTCTATTACTTGAATTGTTTTAGTCAACAAGTTTTTAGAAACGGCTTTGTCAAAGGTAGGGCTATAGAAAATGCAAAGCATCCTATTTCCTACCAAACTTCTGATGGCCATAGCTTGAGCATTGTTGTGTGGCCCTCTGATAATGTCTTAAGCCTGGTCAAAACATAGATCAGCGTTTACTTTCATTTCATCGCAGCTGAGAGCAAAGTCTTTTTCAAATTTTGTTATTAATTTTAATTTAGTTTTGAGGCTTAAATCAGTGAAACTTTCTCTTAATAGCGACTTCATTAGGAAGAGAATATTTCAATACGACCCTGGCAAAACATAACGCTTCATAAGATAGGCAACGTAAAGTCGCAGGCTTTAGAATATCTTCAGATGGCCGGTTAGTATACCGTCCTTTCATAACCACTTGTTTATGACAGTCAGTAAAAGAGCCCAGCGTCACTTTTGGAACATGTTTTACTCTCAGTAACTTAGCTCTACATCGATACAGACGATCCTATAAAGCTGCATTCTTTTGCCTAAATCTTTTATTGCTGTTTCCATAATTTCGACTGGTGGCGTAAGCACCCATTGTCGCATTCACAGCGGTGTTTGTTGTCAAGGCTTACCTTTTCTCTAGTACACAGTTCTTCATTAGTTTCCCGCAGCTCGTGGTCGTGCGGTAGCGCTCTCGCTTCCCACGCCCGGGTTCCCGGGTTCGATTCCCGGCGGGGTCAGGGATTTTCTCTGCCTCGTGATGGCTGGGTGTTGTGTGATGTCCTTAGGTTAGTTTAAGTAGTTCTAAGTTCTAGGGGACTGATGACCATAGATGTTAAGTCCCATAGTGCTCAGAGCCATTTGAACCATTTTCTTCATTAGTTAGTAATATATATACCCGTGAAATATGTTCAGTTTCTTTACGGCAGCTTTGCCTTTCGAAGGAATATTCAACAGTTCACTTTTCAAATCCCTTTCATAACGCGAATCAGTAAAATGTATTTAGCGGACACAAGCATTTTCAACTGAAAACGAATCTGCACGTTTAAAAGCGTTTATCCATTTTCGTTTCGTCTTATTTTTTTCATTTCTTTTCTTTTTTTAGGAAATATATGAAACCTACCTTCTTTAATTCCTAACTTACTTTTTTGTCTGTTGTGGTTAGTACAAGTGGCGATCGTGCAGGAGACCATTATATTTCACTTAAACTCTTACTCTAAAAATCCCTCAGTACACTTATAATTACAGCATAACTTTGTACTCAATCGCCAGTCACTAATAAAAATTCGAACTACCGTAAGCAACACCGAGCGAGGTGGCGCAGTGGTTCGACACTGGACTCGCATTCGGGAGGACGACGGTTCAATCCCGCGTCCGGCCATCCTGATTTAGGTTTTCCGTGATTTCCCTAAATCGCTCCAGGCAAATGCCGGGATGGTTCCTTTGAAAGGGCACGGCCGATTTCCATCCCCGTCCTTCCCTAATCCAATGAGACCGATGACCTCGCTGTTTGGTCTCCTTCCCCAAAAACAACCCCAACCCCGTAAGCAACGAATAAAGTATCCTCCGTTTTCAAGCAGCGTCAGTTCGAAATTGATGCGGCTTGGAAAACGAGAAGATTTTATTCAGACATGCCGCTGCAAAAGACTCCGAGGACACATGCCGTAAACGCGCTCGCAAACGCGATCACAGCATAATACGCTATGGTAATTGCAGGCTACTGAGCGCTGGTCGGGTTGACTCTGACGTCATTGGCGCGGCTTGCTACTGTGCCCTTACCTGTTAACCGTAGTGTGATCTAACCAGTAGTTCTTTACAACTACATGCGTGACGCCATTTATTTTAAAACATTTTGCTATAAGATAAATGTGATGTAGAACACACTGTATTGCTAGTATTTTCTGCGGAATATCAACTTCTTCCAACTTTTATCTCACCAAAGCAACGACACCAGGCTTGTGAACAGTCATTGCTGGAGCTTTGTTGTGATCTAGGAAAGTCTTTCCTAACAAAGGTCATGTTTGTCATTCTAATTTCTAAGCAAGAAAATATATCATCAGTCACGCCATGCACTGGGGTCAAACCAAGGAGTTCCTCAATCACATTTAACTCAGTGTCAACATCTCTCACAAACATGGTAGATCGCTAGCAATTTCACTTATCCATGACACAAAATTCATGTAATACAGCTGTCACTGTTTTCTCTGACACCTACTTCACCGAATAACATATATTTGTAACTTCCTGGCAGGTTAAATCTATGTGACTCTAAATCGGGACCTTTGCCTTTCACGAGAAAGTGCTCTACCGACTGAACCACCCAAGTACGACCCACGAGTCGTCCTCATAGCCTTACTTCCGCCAGTTCCTCGTCTCCTACTTTCCAAGCTTCACAGAAGCTCTCCAGCGAAACCTGGGAGACTAGCATTCCGGGAAGAAGGGATACTGCGGAGACACGGCTTACCCACAGCCTGGGGGATGTTTCCAGAATGAAATTTTCATCCTGCAGCGGAGTGTGCGCTGATATGATACTTCCTGGCAGGTCGAAACTGCGTGCCGGACCCTTGCCTTTCGTGGGAAACTCCTTTACCGACTGAAGCATCCACGTGTGAATGACGACCCGTCCTCACAGCTTTACTTCCGCCAGTACCGCGTCTCCTACCTTCCAGACTTCACAGAAGCTCTCCTGCGAAGCGTGGAAGACCAGCATTCCTGGAAGAAAGGATATTACGGAGACATGGCCTAGCCACAGACTGACGATGTTGCCAGAATGAAATTTTAATTCTGCAGCGGAGTGTGCGCTGATATGAAAGTGTCATATCAGCGCACACTCCGTTGCAGACTTAAAATTTCATTCTGGGAACATATATTTTTGAAATTTTTTGGGAATGAGCTTCCCATTCTCTTGGTGTAAGGGATAGTTTTAATCTATCTGATGACACCCTTCAGTATTTTCCACTTCTGTCTGTGTTGAAAATCAGTAACTGGACTGTGACTGTATGTCATATTATGTCGCAGCTTGTGCATGGTATTTTTATATCATTAGTTACCCAAACAAGTTTCATATTAGTAGTTAATCTATAGTTATGAGATTTTCAAGAAGGGAAAACACTTAAGTGAAGTGGTGTAGGTTTGCTGAATTTGTCATTCAAATTGTCTCTTGTGGATTTTGAGATTATCTGTAACATCCGCATTGCAGCTAGGCTAATGTCCCATGACTAATCCCTTCAATTGCAATGATGAATTGAAGTCTAACTTTTCTCTTTCACACTGGTTTCAAATTCAGAGACAGATTTCAAATGCCTGTCTAGTCATCAAGATTAAGATTTCCCTAAACGTTAACCTCAAATGCCAAGATGATTCATCAAGAAAGGACATAGCAAATTTATCTGTTCTTGCCCTATCTGAACTTGTGTTATACATCAACGCGACATTGGGAAGGCAGCCGAGAATATTTACCACTACATCATCATACTTTTTCTTTCTTATGTGCATTGTTCCACAGAACATTGCTCTCTGCCAAAACAATAGAAATGTTTACGTGCATTATGCCAAATACAAGAATGGAAACCACTACATATTATAAAATCTTCCCACACGGTGTAAATGCTTAATTTCTAGCAAGTCAAGTTATTTCTTTTCAAAACAATATAATTGCAGTTTCTATTAGACTGATCTTGAAACTGCAACTGATTGAGGGAAAGTGAGTTTACCAAATAAATTATCATCATAAACAGTTTTACTTTTTTCAAGACGAAATAATTTAAGGTTACTATAATGTATTTAGTAGATGTGTTACCATTTGTAGGTGAGTTTTTGAATGCACATGTACCACTTTTGTATTACCGAAAGCACACCAGGCGATTTTTATTCTTCTGTTTATTTCATTCCCTCTCCATCCAGTAATCTTCAACTCAACTAAGCCGGCCGGAGTGGCCGAGCGGTTCTAGGCGCTACAGTCTGGAGCCGCGCGACCGCTACGGTCGCAGGTTCGATTCCTGCCTCGGGCATGGATGTGTGTGATGTCCTTAGGTTAGTTAGGTTTAAGTAGTTCTAAGTTCTAGGGTACTGATGACCTTAGAAGTTAAGTCCGATAGTGCTCAGAGCCATTTGAACCATTTTGAACTCTACTAAATAACAAAACATAAGCTGGATAGACTTCATTGTTGGTTTGTTTCCATTTCCTTTTCGGTGTATTCATAAATTATTTAAATCACGTAAGTGTTGACTTAATCGACCTTACTCTGTTGTTCACCACCCACAGCTGTTCATTTTCTAATTGGTGCACAATTCTAATCGACAACATGATTAAATGGCGCGGAAGGGTATCACACTCTTATAGTTCTCTCCTCCTGCGCCAAGTGCAACATTTCTATGTATCCCCAACTCTTTCGTGTCATTGTACGCATAAGAAAACTATCTTTACTTGGTATATTTGTTGTATTATTTCCAGAAGACTTAAGTACCATTCCTTTGTCTTGATTGCATCATAATCTTGATAAATTAGTTTTAGAAAATTCTGAAAGCCAGGGAAAAAAGATATTGTTGAGTATGTGTGTAGACCACATTCATTTTATTATCAGATTAGGTTTGGTAAAACACACTTCATGTTTCATAGCTTCAAGATGAGGAAATGCTAAAGGATTTAGCACTTTTCATAAAACGGGAATACACAACAGATATCCACAAAAAACAATAGATTTGCTTGTGTCCCTTCCTCAGATCCTAAGTGTAGTTATCCTTATGGATTTGGAATAAGTCAAAAAATCTTAAACATATTTTCTCTAAGAAGTAATAACAAATGTGTCACAAAACATGTACATGTACAATACATTGAGTCCCATGCGATAATTCTGCGGCTGTTGTACCCACTCACCATCAAACAGAAATCAGTTCACAACACTTGTTTACAATGATCTTATTACTGCACTACCACAAGTCAGATTTTACGCAGTAACAAGAAGGAATTGTGCGACATAAATAAAAGTCTGTAGGCGTGTTTCTACATATGAAATATGATGTTGTTGTTGTTGTGGTCTTCAGTCCAGAGACTAGTTTGATACAGCTTTCCATGGTACTCTATCCTGTACACTCTTCTTCATCTTCCAGTACCTACTGCAATCTACATCCTTCTGAATCTGCTTAGTGTATTCATCTCTTGGTCTCCCTCTACGATTTTTACCCTCCACGCTGCCTCCCAGTACTAAATTGGTGATCCCTTGACGCCTCAGAACATGTCCTACCAACCGATCCCTTCTTCTAGTCAAATTGTGCCACAAATTTATCTTCTCCCCAATTCTATTCAATACCTCCTCATTAGTTATGTGATCTATCCATTTAATCTTCAGCATTATTCTGTAGCACTACATTTCGAAAGCTTCTATTCTCTTCTTGTCTAAACTATTTATCGTCCATGTTTCACTTCCATACATGGCTACACTACACAAAAATACTTTCAGAAACGACTTCCTGACATTTAAATTTATACTTAAACCTGAACTCGATGTTAACAAATTTCTCTTCTTCAGGAACGCTTTCCCTGCCATTGCCAGTCTACATTTTATACCATCTCTACTTCGACCATCATAAGTTATTTTGCTCCCCAAATAGCAAAACTCATCTACTACTTTCAGTGTCTCATTTCTTAATCTAATTCCCTCAGCATCACCAGATTTAATGTGACTACATTCCATTATCCTCATTTTGATTTCGTTGATGTTCATCTTATATCCTCCTTTTAAGACACTGTCCATTCCGTTCAACTGCTCTTCCAGGTCCTTTGTTGTCCCTGACAGAATTACAGTGTCATCGGCGAACCTCAAAGTCGGATTTTAATTCCTACTCCGAATATTTCTTCTGTTTCCTTTACTGCTTGCTCGATATAAAGATTGAATAACATCGGGGATAAGGTACAACTCTGTCTCACTCCCTTCCCAACCACTAAGCAGTGCCCATCAACTCTTATAACTGCCATCTGGTTTCTGCACAAATTGTAAATAGCCTTTCGCTCCCCGTATTTTACCACTGGTATCTTCAAGATTTGAACAAGAGTATTTCAGTCAACATTGTCAAAAGCTTTCTCTAAGTCTACAAATGCCTTTCCTTAATCTATCTTTTAAGATCAGTTTCAGGGTCAGTATTGCCTCAAGTGTTCCATAATTTCTACGGAATCCAAACTGATCTTACCTGAGGTCGGCTTCTACCAGGTTTTCCCTTTCGTCTGTAAAGAATTTGCGTTAGTATTTTGCAGCTGTGACTTATTAAACTGATAGTTCGGTAATTTTCACATCTGTCAACACCTGCTTTCTTTGGAATTGGAATTATTATATTCTTCTTGAAGTCTGAGGGTATTTCACCTGTCTCATACGTCTTGCTCACCAGATGGTAGAGTTTTGTCAGGGCTGGCTCTCCCAAGGCTATCAGTAGTTCTAATGGAATGTTGTCGACTTCCGGGGCCTTGTTTCGACTTAGATCTTTCAGTGCTCTTTCAAACTCTTCACGCATTATCATATCTCCCATTTCATCTTCGTCTACATGCTCTTCCATTTCCATAATATTGTCCTCAAATATATCGCCCTTGTATAGACCCTCTGTATACCACTTCCATCTTTCTGTCTTCCCTTCTTTGCCTAGAACTGGCTCTTAATGTTCATACAAGTGGTTCTCTTTTCTCCAAAGGTTTCTTTAATTTTCCTGTAGGCAGTATCTATCCTACCCCTCGTGATATGTGCCTCTACATCCTTACATTTGTCCTCTAGCCATCCCTGCTTAGCCATTTTTCACTTCATGTCGATCTCTTTTTAAGACATTTGTATTACTTTTTGCCTGCTTCATTTACTGCATTTTTATGTTTTCTCCTGTCATCAATTAAATTCAATATTTCTTCTGTTACCCAAGGATTTCTACTAGCCCTCGTCTTTTTACCTACTTGATCCTCTGCTGCCTTCACTATTTCATCTCTCAAAGCTGCTCATTCTTCATCTACTGTATTTCTTTCCCCATTCTTGTCAATCGTTCCCCAATGCTCTCCCTGAAACTCTCTACAACCTCTGGTTTAGTCAGTTTATCCAGGTTCCATCTCCTTAAATTCCCACCTTTTTGCAGTTTCTTCAGTTTTTATCTAACTGAAAGATGATGTCTGTTCAAATTTCGGAGCAGTCATATAAGAGTGGCGCTAGTAGCGTCATTACTATGATGAAAATCAGGTTTGCTATAAATACACGCTCTAACGGTCGTGAGCGTTAGTTACCTTTAAGACTGGACGTGGTGAGTTGCTGTCAGTCAAGAATGCCTTTAAGGCTACAAAGACGCTGTTAACCCACATAATAGGCCACATAATAGGGCTCCGAGAAGCTGGATGTTTCTTCTGCGATACTGCAGAAAGATTTGCCAAGAATGTTGTAATTGTACATGACTGCTGGCAGCGGTGGTCGCGAGAATGTACAGTCGCACGAAGACCGGGCTCCGGACGGCCATGTGGCACTACCGAGAGAGAAGACCATCGTGTTCGGCGTATTTCTCTGGCGCATCGTACTGTATCTCCACCAGCAATCTGAGCAGCAGTGGCACTATAGTGACACAACGAACTGTTACAAATCGGTTACTTAAGGGATAGCTCGGAGCCAGACGCCCTGTAGACTGCATTCCACAGACCCCTAAGCACCGCCATTTGCGACTTCAGTGGTATCAAACGAGAGCTCATTGGAGGGCAGGGGGGGGGGGGCTGCTGTGTTTTCTGATGAAAGCTGGTTCTGCCTCGGTGCCAGTGATGGCCCTGAGTTGGCTAGAAAAAAGCCAGTAGAGGGCCTTCAACCAACCTGTCTGTGTGCTAGACACACTGGACCTACACCTGGAGTTATGGTCTTCAGTGCGATATCATATGACAGCAGGAGCAATCTCATGGCTGTCTGGTGATTCGACCTGTTGTGCTACTATTCATGAACAACATTCCAGAGGCTGTTTGCCAAGACGATAACGCTTACCCATATACCGCTATTGTAGCCCAGCATGCTGTACAGAGTGTCAACATGTTGCCTTGGCCTTTTCGGTCTCCAATCGAGCAAGTATGGGACATAATGAGAGTACAACTCCAGTGTCATCGACAAACTGCATTAACCGTACCTTTATTGACCGACCAAGTGTAACAGGTATGGAACTCCGTCCCACAAACTGAAATCCAGTACCTGCACAACACAATGCATGCACGTTTGCATGTTAGTCTTCAAAATTCTGGCCGTTACACTGGGTATTAATGTACAAGTCTTTCACATTTGCAATGACATATGTCGCGCTTACATTAACCTGTAATCTTGCAACGTTAATCAGTTAAATATGTTGCCTAGACAAACGTTCTACCGATATTTCATTAATCTATGTTAATTATTTTTTGGTGTTTCAACTGTTTCCCGTCACTGTATTATTAATCATAAACCGAAGCGCCAAAGACACTGGTATAGGCGTGAGTATTGAAATACAGATATATGTAAACAGGTAGAGTACGGCGCTGCGGTCGGCAACGCCTACGTAAGACATCAAGTGCAATTGTTAGATCGGTTAATGGTGCTAGAATTGTATTGTAATTCTATTGTGTTGTATGGTATTGAACTGGAGACCTAGAAACGACGGAGAGGCTTCATCCCCGCCGTAGCCCTCAGTGGTTCACAACACCACAACAGGCTACAGCAGTCCACTTACCCCACCGCCGCCACATACCGAACTCAGGATTATTGCGCGGTTCGGCCCCCAGCGGACCCCTCAGGGAACGTCCCACACCAGACGAATGTAACCTCAATTGTCTACGTGGTAGAATAATTATGGTGTACTCGTACGTGGAGACAGTGTTTGCACAAAAATGCCGCCATAGTGTAACTGAGGCGCAATAAGGGGCACCAGCCCGCATTCGCCGAGGCAGATGGAAAACCGCCTTAAAAACCATCCCACAGACTGGCCGGCACACCGGACCTCGACACTAATCCTCCGGGCGGATTCGTGCCAGGGACCGGCACGCCTTCCCGCTCGGAAAGCAGTGCGTTAGCCGGTCGAGCGCTGCTAGAATGGTAGGTTATCAAGATTTAAGTGAAGAAGAACTTGGTGTCATAGTCGGCACAGGAGCGATGGGAACACGGACACGGCATCTCCGAAGTAGCGATGAAGTGGAGCTTTTCCCGTACGACCATTTCACGAGTGCACCGTGAATACCAGGAATCCGGTAAAGCATCAAATCCGCGACATCGTTGCAGCCGGAAAAAGATCCTGCAAGAACGGGAGCAAAGACGACTGAAGAGAATCGCTCAATGTGACAGAAATGCAACCCTTACAAGTGTCAGCGTGGGAACCATTCAACTAAACATCGATATGAACTTTCGGAACCGAAGGTCCATTGTGCCCCCTTGATGACTGCACGACACAAAGCTTTACGCCTCACCTTGGCCCCTCCACATCGACATAGGACTGTTGATGACTGGAAACACGTTGCCTGGTCGGACGAGTATCGAGCGGATGGACGTGTAGGGGTATGTAGACAACCTCATGAATCCTTGGACCCTGCATGTCAGCAGGGGACTCTTCAAGCTGGTAGGGGGCTCTGAAGCGGTGTGGGGTGTGTGTAGTTGAAGTGACATGGGACCCCTGATACGTATAGATACGACTCTGACAGGTGACACGTACGTAAGCATCCTGTCTGAACACCTGCATACATTCATGTCCATTGTGCATTCCGATGGACCTGGGCAATTCCAGCAGGACAATGCGAAACCCCACACGTCCAGAATTCCTACAGAGTTGCTCCAGGAACACTCTTCTGAGTTTAAATACTTCCGCTGCCCACCAAACTCCCCAGACGTGACCATTATTGAGCATATCTGGGATACCTCGCAACGTGCTGTTCAGAAGAGATCTCCATCCCCTCGTACTCTTGAGGATTTATGGACAGCCCTGCAGGATTCATTGTGTAATTTCCCTCCAGCAGCACGTCAGACGTTAGTCGAGTCCATGCCGCATCGTGTTGCGGCTCTTTTGGGTGCTCGCGGGGGCCCTACACGATATTAGGCAGGTGTACTAGTTTCTTGGGCTCCAGTGTATATACATATAAATTGGTTCTCCCAAGAAATTCATCAATGGAGTAACAGTAGTTAGCTATTAATAAATGGCTGACCTTCATTAATAGATAAACTTCTTGTGCCTATTGAATAGTAACTGAAAATGATTTTTCATGAATAATAGACACGCTTTTGGGCCGAAGTGAGAGAATTTAAATCTTTATGTAAATTATTTTTATTTTTAGCGAGCTGAGCTGTTAGTCTGAAAAAAGAAATATATTATTTATGTTGAATTTCATTAAGTAATATAGTATATATATTGCAGAGCAGTAGGTAGCATTCCCAGTTCCTTGAACAGGCATTGTAGCACGTTCTTGATTTCACATCACAAATAGTTTTTATTGTATGCTTTTGGACTCTGAAAACTATAGCTAGACTTGATAACTTATCCCCAAAAATAGATTGCATATAATAAACAGGGAACATATCAACCAAAATACCATTTCTTGCCTTCTGATCACAAAACAAAATATTATTAAACTACAGTATACAAACGATTTAAAGCTAGAAGCACTACACTTGTGTGGCTGTTTTACTGGAAAAAGAAACCCGAGACGTGTGCTCAACCAAGATGCACACTGAAATTACCCCATCTTACCTTAGCCACTGCAAGAAGGAAGCCAAGCCATTGTGTTCCATCTAATTACATTGTCCTGTCCTCCTTCACATCCAGCCACGATTTCTCCCAGCAAAATATCAACCTATGCCTGAACAAGATTGTAGCATACAAGGTGGCAATACAATATGCTGCAAAGTCTGCCCTGCAAATGCACTTATCTGTTAATTCCTACATAGACTATTACCCAACATAATGACTCCTTCTCCTATTGATTTTGTATGCACAAACGTTAGTTTCATACAGTCTGAGCTAGTTGCCTGAAGGGCACTGAAATTGGTAGCAGCTGAGAAATTTAGTGGTACAGTTGAACTTCATTTGCTGTTTAAAAGCATTCTGACTTGCTTCTTCCTGTAACCCAGTGAATGGAAAATAATTTTTGTCCCCTTATAAACCATATTGCAGAATGACTGAACCTACGATCTAAAACAGTGATTTAATCTGTAACAAGTGCCAATATTCAGTGTGTTGTGTGGAAAGCTGCTCACAGATGATTTATGAAAGCTTGCTTAATTGATGGTCAAGCAGTGGTATAAAAAGGCCTCGTTACTCTGGGGTATATTACTTGTAGAAACTCATGTGTCCACCCTGGGCATGTCGTATATTCTCCACAATATTTCGGCAAGCAGAGTCGTTGCCAGCTACAGGTTGTTTCCAATGACTGCTGGTCCACTCTTGTCGCCGTTCTATGCAGATATTTTCCTTTAAAACATGTCCGAAAGAACAGACACCATTCAGAATACGCAGCTGTGAATCATTATATGTAAATTGGAGGGAGACCACTGCTCTCAGCTGCAGCGGGTCATTAAGCGGAATCAGCGGCGGCGAGCGAAAATGTGTACCGGACCGAGATTCAAACCCGGCATCTCCTGCTTACTAGACATGTGCGATAACCACGGCGCCATCCGGGACACAGCGTTATTTCAACTGCGCGAACTACACTACTGGCCATTAAAATTGCTACACCAAGAAGAAATGCAGATGATAAACGGATATTCGTTGGACAAATATATTATACTAGAACTCACATGTGATTACATTTTCATGCAATTTGCGTGCATAGAACCTGAGAAATCCGTACCCAGAATAACCACCTCTGGTCGTAATAACGGCCTTGATGCGCCTGGGCATTGAGTCAAACAGAGCAGTCGAACATTTTCTGTATACTGAAAGGCCCGTACAGGACATGCAACATGCGGGCGTGCATTATCCTGCTGAAATGTAGGGTTTCGTAGGGATCGAATAAAGGGTAGAGCCACGGGTCGTATCACATCTGAAATATAGCGTCCACTATTCAAAGTGTGGTCAATGCGAACAAGAGGTGACCGAGATGTGTAACCAATGGTACCCCATACCATCACGCCGGGTGATACGCCAGTATGGCGATGACGAATACACGCTTCCAATGTGCGTTCACCGCGATGTCGCCAAACACGGATGCGACCATCATGATGCTGTAAACAGAACCTGGAATCATCCGAAAAAATGACGTTTTGCCATACGTGCACCCAGGTTCCTCGTTGAGTACACCATCGCAGGCGCTCCTGTCTGTGATGCAGCGTCAAGGGTAGCCACAGCCATTATCTCCGAGATGATAGTCCATGCTGCTGCAAACGTCGTCGAACTGTTCGTGCAGATGGTTGTCGTCTTGCAAACGTCCCCATCTGATGACTCAGGGATCGAGGCATGGATGCACGATCCGTTACAGCCATGCGGATAAGATGCCTGTCATCTCGACTGCTAGTGATACGAGGCCGTTGGGATCCAGCACGGCGTTCCGTATTACCCTTCTGAACCCACCGATTCCATATTCTGCTAACAGTCATTGGATCTCGACCTACGCCAGCGGCAATGTCGCGATACGATAAACCGCAATCGCGATAGGCTACAATGCGACCTTTATCAAAGTCCTTACACGATGCATCACAACAACGTTTCACCAGGCAACGCCGGTCAACTGCTGTTTGTGTATGAGAAATCGGTTGGAAACTTTCCTCATGTCAGCACGTTGTAGGTGTCGCCACCGGCATCTACCTTGCGTGAATGCTCTGAAAAGCTAATCATTTGTATATCACAGCATCTTCTTCCTGTCGGTTAAATTTCTCGTCTGTAGCACGTCATCTTCGTGGTGTAGCAGTTGTAATGGCCAGTAGTGTATCTCAGCACGCTTCACGGCCGATTCACACTCCCACCGAGCGCCACCTTCCGCAGTACCTGTCTATTTTACTCCCTTTCTCTACTCAGAGATTCCCACAGAAGATCGGACGTATTTGTGCATTTGCACTGAAAATAGTGGATCCATGTCCGAAAGATCAGAAACCACGCATAGTTATAACTGATAAGCCTAGCTGGGCAGAGGTAGTCCGCCCAGTTGCGATAATGCTGTGTCCAGGATGTGCCGTAGGTACCGCGCCTGCATGGTAAGCGGGAGATCCTGTGTTCGAATCTCGGTCCGGTACACATTTTCGCTCGTCGACGCTGATTCCGCTTAATGTCCAATTTACATATACCTTCAAGGTGTTGTATTTATGCCTTTAGAAAGGTCAAACTAACTCTCTAACCAAAGAGAAGCGTAATGAACGCTGGGAAACTGATAATATTGTAATTGATCAAGCGCTACAGGACCTTTTCTACACAGCTAGTGTAGCGCACAAATCGAAAAGGATGATTTCTCTCTCCTTAAATTGTATGTTTTGCGACCTACTGTATTGGATATGGTCATTTCCAGGAACAGTTTCCAACTCTCAGACAACGCAGAATCTAGTTTTTAAAGTGTTTTTGGAACCTATGCTGTAACCATCTCTCCATAAAAATTACTGGAGATAGGACGATGGATCCTGAATTTTTGGTGGCGATATTTGGTTTATGTTCTCTAGTCTGCAATTGCACGCAAATGATTGATGATTGCAGCCTCGCCACAGAAAATTAATGTTCCACCTATGGCAGTAATAACAGAAATGATAGAATGTGAGAGCAAGAAATAGCATATGAAACTTCAAAGAATGTCAATCCAATATTCACTGTAGCACAATTAAACAGTAGCACTGAGTGCCAAGGAAGGCTGCTGGTAGCCGCTGGGCGACGTAACGTAGCGGTTCGGCTTGGTGCAGAGGTCGGCTGATGCTATAACAGATGGGTCGCCGTAGGCACCGGTGCGAATTGTCTCAAGCGGAGCTGCATCTGCAACTGGCTGCTGGAGTCGCAGTCACAGTTATGGGCGACCAAACAAAAATCGACCTGTCACAGGGTAAGCGCTGAGGTGCTGTTCCTGCCTTTCTTGTCGTGGTAGGGGATCGTGGCCTATCGTGCTGGATCGGTCGCAAGTTATTCGAGGAGGTTGATCCTCATGCAATTGCGGAGAGTGTCACTCTGGCAACAGGTGCAGCCAATGCGTAGTCAGCCGGTGATTGTGTTGGTGCCCCACGCTACTGAAGAGCCGGTTGCGGGAGAGGCCTGCCTTTTCATAAAATGTATGGGCTGTTTGTCGGAACCCATCAAACTACAATGGGTGACCCACATCCTCATGGAGCTGGTGCGTGGGGTAAAGCCAGGGAAGGTTTCGGTAGGATAGAGATGTGGGAGTCGACAGCTTACCCCCGCATCACGGTCGCGTTCTACAACACTGTACGAAGCAGTGTCAGGTAAAGCGTGAGGCCATGGAGAGGGGAAAGCGTCGATTCGGGGTCGAGCAGCGGGTAGAGCGCGTGTAAACGCCTTGCAGTCCTGTCTCTGATGTCGCGTCTATGCGGCAGCCAGGTAAGACGCTAATTGATTTTTACTCCGAGGTAGGCAGCCGTCTTGGTACACATGATGGGGCAGAGGCGGCGGCACCTTCCATCTGCTAAAGACGACCGCTTGAATCTTCCCAGCACTGATTTTGAGCCACCATTTGGTGGCCCAGGCGTCCAAGGCAACACATCCAAGCTGGAGGCTGCGTGCCATAGTGCGACGTTCATACTGTGGGTGAACGGGGCCGTGTCGACAGTATTGAGTGCCAAACACACGTATGCAACCGACGGCGCGTCGGCGATGCATAGTAAGGGGCCGAGTACCAACTCCTGCGACACTCCTACACATATGGTTTTCGCAGTCGACGTTGATTCAAATGGTTCAAATGGCTCTGAGCACTATGGGACTCAACTGCTGAGGTCATAAGTCCCCTAGAACTTAGAACTACTTAAACCTAACTAACCTAAGGACAACACACACATCCATGCCGGAGGCAGGATTCGAACCTACGACTGTAGCGGTCGCGCGGTTCCAGACTGTAGCGCCAGAACCGCTCGGCCACCAGCGGCCGGCTCGACGTTGATTGTTTCGCCATAGCATAAAAGGTCATGCCAGAGAGGTGGGACCACAGGAAGACTCCGAATGACGTCGAAACCCCGTGCACAGAGAGTTCGTACACGAGGCCGTCATGTCACACCAAGTCGGAGACCCTAGACACATCCAGGAGTACCGCCCCGATGTAGTCTCTCGTCTCCAGTGCTCCCATGGCTAGATCCACCAGGCGCAGCAGTTGGTGAGAGGTGACATGACACTCCAGAAACCAAACTACTCATCTGGAAGTAAGCGTTACTGCCTGACGTGCTCCAGTAGGTGTTTCATGCATGGCCTCTTGAATACCTTTGAGAGGGACTGGAGCAAGCTGATAGGCCGGTAGATCGACGCCAGCCGAGGCTTCTCGTTCATCTTCGGGATACCGACCACTTCTGCGTGTTTCCACGCGGAAGGGTGGGTCCTCCGAAGGAAAACTTGGTTGAAGATGTCGGCCACAAGCCGATGGACCCCCTGAGACAAATTCTCGAGGAGGATGTTTGTGATCCCATTGCTTCCTCCCGCCCTGCTGGTTTCGAGGGACTGGAGTCGCACTGCAACTTCCTCGTCTATGATGATGTTTGGTTTTGTTGGTCGCTCAACTGCGCAGTCATCAACGCCCATACGAAGTTCCAATTTTTCACACAGTCCAATTTGTTTACTCAGTCCAATTTAGCCACTGTCACGAATGATGATTATGCTGAAATGATGAGAACAACACGAGCACCCAGTCCCTGGGCAGAGGAAATCCCCAGCCGGGAATCGAACCCAGGACTCCGTGATCCGGGAGTATTAACGCTATCCACTAGACCACGAGCTGTGGACTTGGGATCTTGAAGACCACTTGACCCGCAGAGGGAGGGTGGAACCCGATAGCAGCGCCGTCGTAGTTGCTGCGTTGCTACCTATGAACGATGCTGATGGTTAAGCCTGTAAATAGAGCTTCTGTAATCAGTGAAATCCAAATACTCGATGTACTAGCGAGGTGCGTAAACTGTCTCCAAAGGAGGACCAGCAGCCCACATGGTGCAGATGTGTCAGAAACAGGAGTGACTGGCTACGTACGGGCCCGTCCCTCCGCACGCTACAGTTTTAAATGAAATATTTTGTAGTTGTTTTGGGCAATGTCTCCGAGGTATTTTTTGGAGACGTCCCTGAATGCACCAGTTATTGTTGTGCTGCCATCTTACTGATGACTTTTCACAGCTCTATCAGAGTCATCAAGTCCAGAAGCACTTGCTATGACCTCTTGTAAATCTCTCTGATTTTTTTCTGTTCTTCCATAGACAGAAGATATGTAATGTTATCTGCTGATTACCAGCAACTGAGCTGTTTAAATGCGTCATGCCTATGCTCAATCAAAATGCTGAAGTATATGAGACTACGTGTATAGAAAAGATAAACTCCTCTGTCAGCTTCAGATTTCTGACAGTTCAACCCTTGGAGCAGATAGTCATAGAGCCCCAGGCCAGTAACGTCTATTCAAGGGATATAAGGTAAGCACTGCTTTCTGCGTAAATTGGAAACAATAACGAAACTGAAGGAAAAATTAAATTTTAAATGCGTTCCTCACATGGACTGACAAAAGTTATGTTTTTTTTCCTTTTTTTTGGATTTGTACTGCCAATTTTTCAGAAACGTTAGCAAAATTCGTAAGTTCGCGCTTTCTATAATTTAAGATTTAGGTAAGGTCAGATGTTTTCTGAACAGGGTGTACAAGTGGCAACTGGAGCTCCGAGATGTGTGGCTGACCACCAGCTTACCATGTCTCGCAGTGGACCGACTGGGAATCTTGGTGTGGGGTTGTAACAGTTAAATGTTGTAATAACTTTCCTGGTGCTACGGAAAACATACCCTAATTTCACATGTGGTTTGCAGGTTCATGTTACGTCAACGCTATAAACAGCCTTAACAGTTTATAATAGCCATCACACAGGCGTGCTGTTGTTGGCGATAGGATAAAGAAGCGGGCCCGTTGCGTATCGTACACTGAGCAGCAGAATCATAAAAATCGAAGCGGGGCAGTCCAGTGTGATTATGGGACTACGCTGAACAACTTTGCTGTCCGCAATTTCCAAGAAGCGAATGATATAATACAAATGGATAGACTTACAATTGAATCGTGCATAATAACTAGAAATCTTGTATATGGTATTTCATTGCATAGCTTTACAACAGCAACGAGTCGCTGTGAGGACGCCCTAATACGCAAAATCTGATTAAACAACAATTATGTTGAACTTCTGTAGCGTCTGAGTGAAAAGCTGAGCCACGGGGGATTAGTCGAGCGGTCTTTGGCGCTGCAGTCATGGACTGTGCGGCTGGTCCCGGCGGAGGTTCGAGTCCTCCTTCGGGCATGGGTGTTTGTGTTTGTCCTTAGGATAATTTAGGTTAAGTTGTGGGTAAGCTTAGGGACTGATAACCTTAGCACTTAAGTCCCATAGGATTTCACGCACACACATGAAAAGCTGAAACACCATTTAGCACATTCTTCTGTATTTACAGAACTGTCACACCTACTACAGAATGACTTGACTGTCTCTATTTCAGACACAGTCGTGAATAAAATAAGAAAGGAGAAAAGTCAACCAAATATTCCCTCAGTTATTCTGGGTGAAGCAGCTGATGTGCGTAATTTCTCGCAGGTTTCATCAGTTCTCCATTATGTCACAGCTGTTAGTCAAGTTCGTTAAATGATTCCAAAATTCACGAACATGCTCACAGTTACGATGGAACGGTGTTTGGCTCGTCATTTGATTGGACTGTAATCGAGAGCGATAAACATTTTTTGTGTTCGTTCACTGTTTAGTTCATCGACTAAATTCAATACTATCGTATGCCGTGTCAAAAATCTAAGAGTGCAGAAATTTTTCTTCGCTTCGAATAGTCATGCAACTTTTTTTTTTTTTTTCAAGTCAGCAAAAAGGTCTTGGACTCTAGAACAAATAGTAAAGAAATGGTTCTCTGGAGTATATACTAAACAGTGGAGTTGTGCATCCCTTCTCGTTAAAATCTAATGGTACAATGAACTAGTTTCACTTTTAAAGGCTGTGATAAATCAAAATATGTGGGACGAAGTAGCCTATATTGCTACTTGTGGATTTGAAATCACGATGCAGAATGTAAGTTTAAATTTCGTTCGACACACTTTTTCAGATAATAGCCCTCTTACTGACATATTATTTGATATATTTCAAACCAGGGCTTATTACATAGGCTATTGACTAACAAAATTAATGAATCCGAATAAATGTTAAAGACAAAATGTGACGGATCTGAAAGAATGTAGGAAAGAGTCATTCATGACTAGCATATGTTTGAACCAGCAATTAAACATCCTAGGAATAATAACCCTACTGCAGTCAGTTTGGAAACAAACTTTGGAAGAATTGCCCGTGAAATTTTGTACACAGTGCTGTGACAGTTACAAGATGGATACAGTAACTTGGACTCTTTGTTATTTTTGCAACTTTTAAATGTAGGTAATTTTGATCAGTATAAACCATGTTACCCTGAACCTGGATTAAACTCACTAAAAGACTGCTATGGATTGGTTTCAGGTTTTCCCTGTTTAATACCACAGCTAGTGGTTGCATATATTTCCAGAGAAATGCATCATAGAAGTGTTGGCATTTATAGAAATTTATTGTCAAATGTACCCCAGATTGCATACTGTGAAATTGTAAAACTCTTAGAAGTTATTCTGATTATTTCTGCATCTAGTGCTTCACCTGAGACAAGCTTTTCAGACATAAAAAAAAATAAAAAACTTTATGTATGCACTTTATACTCTCAATAATAGCTCTGACATTAATTGAAAATGATCTCCTGTTGCAGTTGAAGTATCTTACGGCACGATGATTGACGAATGCGCCAAAAACGTAAATTAATATTAAAAAATGACATTGTATTCTATTGTAACTGCTTACCTCAACGAGAACTTCAACACACGCTACTGCACTTTGCGTATAAGGCGCACTAAAACCACCTATGAATGCGGATAGCAGGAGGAGATTTAAAACCGGATCATTGTCTTGCCGTCGAGAGCTTCTTAGAATGGAAAATGTTATAAATTGTAATATTAAATGGAATGTGCACTTGTATAGCAACATCGTAAGTGTTAGATCATCCTTCTTTCGGTAGTGGTTGTGTCGCAACATAGCAGTGCTGACGCTGGATTTGAAGGGTCTCCTGCAGACAAAAGCACAGTGATCGTTCTGATACTGAAAGTTGCAATTGCTTTAGTTTCAACTATAGAATGGAAATAGTTTGCTGAATAGGTTTATTTTCTCTCCATATCATCTCCCCATTCTCTCCTTTGAGACGGAAGATCAAGCTGTTATCGAGAAAAAAGAAAACTGAATGGGTGGCAACATGGTTTCGTCCAAAAATTTGCCTGAGATTTCCAAACTGAAATTCCAAATTTCCCTGAACTAGTCTTGGTTGAATGTGAAAGAAAGGTTTGGTTTCCTGTTTCTATGACTGCAAATAAAAATGTTTTGACTTGCCATATCACGCACTAGTCATTATTGCAATTTCAGGTATGATTTACGTACTGTATTATCAACATTTCTGTAAGTTATCGCCGCGCGGGACTAGCCGAGCGGTCTTAGGCGCTACAGTCATGGACTGCGCGGCTGGTCCCGGTGGAGGTTCGAGTCCTCCCTCCGGCATGGTTTGTCCTTCGGATAATTTAGGTTAAGTAGTGTGAAAGCTTAGGGGCTGATGACCTTAGAGGTTAAGTCTCATAAGATTTCACACACATTTGAACATTGTTTTGTAAGTTATAAGCTCTTCGTGCCTATGGGAATTCTTTCGTTATCGTCTGTCACCACTCCGTGCCATACCTAGTCACTGTGTGATAACCTCAAGCATATGACAAATCCTTGCCGGAATTCGTTTCGAACTGTTGTTACTGGAACGTAATATTAACAGATTTCGATAATTATGACGTATCACGTTCCAAACGAGATGCTCTTTACAGTATGGCCACTGTTAACTTGAAGAATGAAAGTGTGAGAAAGTAAAGTATTAAAGCAAACAGTCGTTATTTCGAAATTGGGTAAACCGAACATTTGATTAACCCATAATTACATCGAAAAACCTACCGCTTAAACCGAATTTCAGATGTTTCGTACTAAAAACAAAAATTTGGTCTCCACATTACGTATTACATATCTTATTCTTCGTCTAAACCGGATAAGTATGTACGAGGGGCGTTCAAAAAGTAATGCGACTCACTTTTTTTCTGAAATCGGGTTGGTTTTATTCGGGATTCCAGTACACCATATTATTCCTCACCCCTTTGGCGACAAAATGCTAGTTTTCATCATAACCTCCGTCAGTGCGACGGCCTTACGCCATCTTACTGGGAGAGCCTGTATGCCCGCATGGTACCTCTCAACATCGGAGTCAATGTCTTGCTGCATCAGAAACCTCCCCATAAACCCAATACTGCTTCCCGCGGAGTGCATGCTTCATTGGGCCAAACATATGGAAGTCGGACGGTGCGAGATCCGAGATATAGGGTGGATGAGGAAGAACAGTCCAATGAAATTTTGAGAGCTTCTCTCGCGTACACAGTCTTGTGTGATGCCTTGCGTTGTCATGGAGAAGGAGGAGATCGTTTGTATTTGCGTGGCGATGAGCACGCTAAAGTGATTTCTTCAATTTCTTGAGGGTAGCATAATACTCTTCATATTTGGTCGTTGCTCCATGAGGGAGGACATCAAACAGAATAATCCCTCCAGAACCCCAGAAGACCATCGCCATGAATTTACTGGCTGAGGCAGCGGCTTTTAACTTCTTCTTCAGAGTAGAGGTAGTGTGGCATCACTCGATGGACTGCCGTTTTTCTTCCGGTTCGAAGTGATGGACCCATGTTTCATCCCCTGTCACGATCAGCCACGTAATGCGCAAGCAAATGTGTGCAGATGGTCCTCCGTTGCTATTTATGGTCTTCTGTTTGGCGCCGAGGAACGCAGGGGGTACACACCTTTGAGTACCCCAACTGGTGGACGAGTGTGTCAGCACTACCAACAGAGACGTCCAGTTTGTGCAGCTAGGTGTTTGACTGCAGTCCGTCGATCATCTCGGATGAGAAGTTCGGTACGTTCCAACATTGCAGGAGTGTGCGGCCAGCCGGTACGTAGGAGGTCGGACCGGTTTGCGCGACCTTGTTGCGATGATGACAGACGCCTTGCTCAATGACTCGCCGTGCTTTTGTTTACTGCCAGGTCTCCATAAACATTCTGCAAAGGTCTATGAATATGAGCGAATGTGCGACACTCAACAACGTGAACGGTGAATGTGTTTTCCGTCCTTTCGCTCCACCACTCACAATATGCCGTCGAAACAGAAACGAGCTCTGACTGTAAAACAAAATCAGAAAATTACATATCGTCGACAGTGGAGTGGAGATTTAAAATACAGGCTGCAGAACACTCTCATATTTCGAAGTTTACTCTGTCATCGAGAATAACTGCAAGACGGAAATTATAGACAAGTCCTGCAAGCTGTTCATTTAGCGGCAGTAGGAAGCGCATGAGGTCAGCCAAACATGAAGTAGTGGAGGATTCTCTGTTTGAATTGTTCCAAGACATACACATACAGCAAATTCTATAGTCCAAGCTTCAAGAAAAGGCTCGGGAGACCATCCAGAGAAAGGGAATTTCTGTGTCTGTGTGTTCCGAGGGCTATGGCGTTTTCAGAAGAGGCATAAAATCAGTGTCTCTTAAGATTATAGCTTTTTCTATTACATGATGCACTAGTTCGATGGGTACAATACTGTTCCACAATATATGTGTAGGCTTAACTGCACTGTTTAAAAAAAATGATAACAAGCATTTGACAATATGTACATATACTTCATCAATTACACAAATGCCAGAAATACTTTTTGTACATGTACAGTATAGTTATTTTCAATAATTTTTTAGAGGTTATGGTAACAGAACACCCTCTTTCGTTGGTGCCCATAAGAAGACAGAAAGTAAACTGAACAGTCGTATATTTTTACGAAAAAAATCGTTAATTTAAACTTTGTTAAACAGAATTGACTATATTCTGGCCTCTTGAAATTAGGTTAAATGAGCGCTACTGTACTTTGTATTGAAAATGGAGTATTCAACACTGTTCTAGCGAACATTCGTGTTCAAATACCTGACCGTATTAATATTTTTTAAAAATAAAATACAAAAATCACCTTTGTTTTTGAGCAAATGACGAATTAAAAGTTTAAAGATAAATTCTCTTAGGCTTGTTACACACCATCAGAGTCTGTCATCCAATGAGAAATGTAGCTGGAGCCCGAGAACCCATGGACAGTTGTGAAGATTGGCAGAGATGATTGACGGCTCGATCGAGCAACGTACATTACAACAGTTCAATGCAATTTCCTTTTCGTTACTTGACTGCGTAACCGATTGTTTCTGAAGTAGACAATCTGGGTAATTTGTAATAAAATAACTAGGAACATTTCTTTTCATCAACAAACAGTTCAACACCTCTAGACTTTCTCAGAATCCAGCTATCCTGATGTGAATTTCCATAACTTTTCCCAAATCACATGAAACAAATCCTGGGATGGTTCCTGTTAACCGTTGGAACTCCAGTGATTTCTGCCGGAATTACCATTTTGTTAAAATTTTTTTTTGAACTATCAGTGCCAGAGAGAGAGAGAGAGAGAGAGAGAGACAGAGACAGAGAGAGGCGGCCCAGTGGTCCTTTCTGTGCGGAAACACACACACACACACACACACACACACACACACACACACACACACACATACACCTGAACTCCTAAGGGAATCAGCGATGGCTACGAGTAATGAGCGTAATGGGCAGGGGCACTACGTTAGTACAGCGGAACCTCGCGTACTGAGGATAATTACTCGTAGTGCGAAACACTTGTTAAGTGCAACAATTTATCCCATACAGATTAATGTAAAATACGACAATGCTACCCATGCAGAAAAAGTACTAAAAGTTTTATTTTATTCATGCCGTTTATTCGAAGAAAATTACACATGCAGTATTATGTACTTTATTATTCATGATACTAATTAATTCTTTTTCACTAGAAAGCTAGCTACAGTTTTTTGTTCTGCCGACACTTTAGCACTTGCAAAAAAAGCGACACAATATTATCGTCAAATAAATTTCTAGCGCGCATAGCCACTGCTTTAGTGGGATGATGGCTTTCAATGTACGATGCAACTGTTACCGCCTCCTTCTCTCCCTCTGAAGAACTCCTCTCCACAACTTCCTGCTGTGAAACACACTGTACCTCCATAAGCTCTTCGGTTGTCATTTCTTGGCTGTGATCTTCCACAAGCTCATCGATATCATTGTTATCCACTTCTAGTCCCATGCTCTTGGCCAAAGATACAATCTCGTGAACTACAGGTGGTCTTGTAGGCCTGGAGAATGGGCAGGAGCGTTGTCCATAACAAGCAAGAAAAGATGGGTTGGGTTGTTTGGGGGAGGGGGGGGGGGAGACCAGACAGCGAGGTCACCGGTCTCGTCGGATTAGGGAAGGACGGGGAAGGAAGCTGGCCGTGCCCTTTCAAAGAAACCATACCGGCATTTTGCTGGAGCGATTTAGGAAAATCACGTAAAACCTAAATCAGGATGGCCAGACGCGGGACTGAACCGTCGTCCTTCCGAATGCGAGTCCAGTGTGCTAGCCACTGCGCCACCTCGCTCGGTAACAAGCAAGACATGGGGTGGCAGATTTATCTCAAGCAATTGGCACAGAGTCACATTCGACAACGCACTCCGGCCAAAGCCTCTACGAAACAGAAATGAGAGTTCTCTTGGCGGAGGCAACGATGTCGAAGTATTTCCAAAACTCTCCGAGGGTAAGATTGGTAGCTTCAGTCAACTGAAAGCAGTGCTCGATGAGTGCTTTAGTGTAGAGCTTCTTAAAGTTAGATATAATCTGCTGGTTCATAGTGTGGAGTAACGGAGTGATGTTGCGAGGCAGAAATTGGATCTTGATGAATTGAAACTCTTCAAGGTGGTGGCGTTGTAGGCTTGGAGAATGGGCAGGAGCGTTGTCCACAACAAGCAAGACATGGGGTGGCAGATTCATCTCAAGCAAATATTTTTTCACAGAAGGATCAAACACTTCACTGATCCAATCACAAAAAAAAAAAAAAAAAAAAAAAACCAATCAGCTTTCACCCAAGCCTTGTTGTTGAACTTCCACATCACATTTAACACGTTCTTCTGGACTTTACACTTCTTGAAGGCGCGTGGAGTTTCCGAATGGTAAAGAAGTAATAGTTTAATTTTCAAACTGATGCTTGCATTGGCACAGAATAGAAGAGTGAGATGGGCTTTCATTGTCTCATGACCGGGCAATGCATTCTCCTCCGCTGTTATAAATGTACACTCTGGCGTGTTTTTCCAGAATAGACCCGTCTCGTGACAATTCAAAACCTACTGCGGCCGATAACCCTCAGAATCTACGATCATCCTGAAATGGCTGACGAAGTTCTCTGGTGTCTCTGAGTCAGAGCTGGCTACTTCGCCGTGCCTCACAACGCTGTGGATGCCGGTTTTTCTCTTAAGCCGGCCGGTGTGGCCGAGCGGTTCTAGGCGCTTCAGTCTGGAACCGCGTAACCGCTACGGTCGCAGGTTCGAATCCTGCCTCGGGCATGTATGTGTGTGATGTCCTTAGGTTAGTTAGGTTTAAGTAGTTCTGAGTTCTAGGGGACTGATGACCACAAATGTTAAGTCCCATAGTGCTCAGAGCCATTTGAACCATTATTTTTTTTCTCTTAAACTTGTTGAAACACCCACGGCTTCCCTTAAACACTTCTTCGACCGCTGATGATCCTGGGGTCTTCTTAACGAAGTCGGCGAAAGTCATCCTCGCCTTTTCACAAATGATGTTCTCGTTAGTAGCGCCGCCTTGCAATTGCTTTTTATTTATCCATATAAGGAGCATCGTCAAAAATACGGAACAGTTGTTTAGATACTCTCGTCACTCCCTTTGAAACATCTGCCTCCTTAATCTTGTCCTTGTTCTTGAGGATAGTGCAAATAGTTGATGTAGACCGATTGTATGTGCGTGCTAAATCAGCAACGCTCACACCACGTTCACGTTTTTCAGTGATTCAACGTTTCATTTCTAGGGTCATTTTCTTTCTCTTATGGTCGTCTACTTGGTGCTTTATCTTCGGGGACATTTCTACGAAGGTTATTAAAATTTTCACACAAAAACCACTGTGTAAACACGAGTTTAGAAAAATCACAAGCTGCACTAAGATGGTAGCAGGAAGAGCGCTAAACCGAGATTGCCGTACGCTCAAAAGACGTTGGTCATATGCCGCTGCCGACAGTGAAAGGTGTTCATATTGTTGAACGTTTCCCCAACACGCGCGAACGGTTGGAGACGCCACACTAAATCGTCGTCACTCGTTATGCGATACGTCGCTGGTTAATCAAGTCATATTTTTACAATTTTTTTTGCTCGTTATGGGAATTGGGCGGTATGGGAGGTGCTCCTTAAGTGAGGTTTCACTGTAGTGTGTCGTAAAGTCGTAAATAAGGGTCGGCCAGGTTGGTTCAAACGGCTCTGAGCACTATGCGACTTAACTTCTGAGGTCATCAGTCGCCTAGAACTTAGAACTAATAAAATCGAACTAACCTAAGGACATCACACACATCCATGCCCGAGGCAGGATTCGAACATGCGACCGTAGCGGTTGCTTGGTTCCAGACTGTAGCGCGTAGAACCGCACGGCCATCCCTGTCGGTCAGGGACCGTGTCCGGACGGCCTAGGCTGTAATGGTGACCGTCCACGAGAAACGAAGAAATCCGTGTTCGGTCTCGGTCCGGTACGAATTTTCTAACTTCCCCCAATGACATAATTCATTTCGCAGTAGCAGCTACTACCATTATTCCTTTGATTAACTGTCGTATAAGGCAGCAGGATCAAGTTTGGTGTCTGCTCTTTCAGACATGTCCGAAAGAACATTCACCACATATACGTATACAAATTCAAGCAGTCTGCCAAAGACAGTGTCGCCAAACGTCTACTTCGTTTGGTTTCCTCAAACTGAGCAACCGTAGCTTTTGCTCCCGTAGCTTAAATTTATGAAGTGATTTGATGGAACTACATTTTGTTGGAGACATATGAGCCTCAACGTAATCTGTGATAAGAATAGAAGGTGAAGTAATGAATTAAAACTTGCCTTACGGCTGAGACTTGACCCTGAATCTCCTGCTTACTACGCAGATGCGCTAACCACTACATCTCTGTGGCACTCTGGCTCGGACAGTTGCACGGATTATCCTAGTCTAATCCCCTCCCTAACACAAACCTAAAAAAAATGTTCAAATGTGTGTGAATTTCTAAGGGGCCAAGTAACTTATACTAAGAACAACACACACACACACACCCATGCCCGACTGGCGGGGATTCGAGTCCTCCCTCGGGCATGGATGTGTGTGTTTGTCCTTAGGTTAATTTAGGTTAAGTAGTGTGTAAGCTTAGGGACTGATGACCTTAGCAGTTAAGTCCCACAAGATTTCACACACATTTGAACAACAACCCATGCCCGAGGGAGGACTCGAACCTCCGGCGGGAGCGGTCCCGCAGTCAGTGACATGGAGCCTCTAACCGCGAAGCCAATCCGCGCCACCACACAAACCCTTCAGCACATTTTCCGCTTCTTTAAACGCCAGTATTGCCGATGCTCTCTGATATTGGAATAGCACCCCAGCTTTCTACGTAATGGGGAATCCCACCTGTACCACAGGGATAGGTGATCTATTGATCTGATGGAATTACATTCTCCTGCAGAGATATGAGTCTCAACTTTATCTTCGATAAGGATAGAAGCTGTGTGAGCCACACTACCACGATGGTATAATGGTTAGCATATCTGCCTGGTAAGCAGGAGACCTGGGGCTTAAGTCCTGACCTTGGCACAAATTTTGATTCATTAATTCAGTTTCTATCCTCATCGAAATTAAATTTAGCTTTTTCGAAAAAGGCACACTTTAACTCGTAATGAGCGTTTGAACAAGTGGTAACTCAGAGAGCCCCAGATGTCTGGGTATTAACGTACAAGCTTACAAAACGCTTGTTCGTCCGATTCTTGAGTATTGCTCATCAGTATGGGACCCTTACCAGGTTGGATTAATAGAAGAGATAGACATGATCCAGCGAAAAGCAGCGCGATTCGTCATGGGGACATTTAGTCAGCGCGAGAGCGTTACGGAGATGCTGAACAAGCTCCAGTGGCGGACACTTCAAGAAAGGCGTTACGCAATACGGAGAGGTTTATTATCGAAATTACGAGAGAGCACATTCCGGGAAGAGATGGGCAACATATTACTACCGCCCACATATATCTCACGTAATGATCACAACGAAAAGATCCGAGAAATTAGAGCAAATACGGAGACTTACAAGCAGTCGTTCTTCCCACGCACAATTCGTGAATGGAACAGGGAAGGGGGGATCAGATAGTGGTACAATAAGTACCCTCCGCCACACACCGTAAGGTGGCTCGCGGAGTATAGATGTAGATGTAGATGTAGTGCTTGAACTTGGGCGTGCAACGCCGGCCGATGTGGCCTTGCGGTTCTAGGCGCTTCAGTCTGGAATCGCGTGACCGCTACGGTCGCAGGCTCGAATCCTGTCTCGGGCATGTATGTGTGTCATAAAACCCCATGTCATTCCAAGCATGTGTGTCAATTTTTACCCCTCTATCTACATTATTCCGTGGGTTATTAAGTTTTCAAATTTATACTGACTTTTTGATCACCCGGTAGTCAGACAGTGCAACAAAATCAAGGAATTGCTTGTGGAGAAGGACGTCTTTAAAAATCTTATTGGTTACGATAATAACACTGTAAATGAAGTCGTGACGTTTTTAGAGCCATTCAAAGATGCAATAGAAGTGCTCGAAGGCGAGAAGCAACCTATAGTCAGTTCGTTTTGTTATGGGTGCGTAAAATGAAAACTCATACTAACGCAGTGTCTGAAGATACATAGGCACGTTTAAATTACTGTAGAGCCAGGTTTCTTGTCTAACACACACTGTGTGTCCTGCAAATGAAAGATGGACTTAACTGCTAAACCCTATTTCACTGTGATTGGTATTTTGTCAATATACCAGAACTGTATTATCGTCTATTAACTGTAGATAGTACGAGCACCGACAATGTGCTGTCTCCGTTTCATAGAGGAGACAGTCGTAATTCGGAAGTTACACAATATAGTATCATCTTTGTGGCTGCCCTTCAGATTATTGAAAATTACGTCCGTTTGTGATAAAGATGAGATGTTAAATATTGTGCTTAAAATCTGTGTTGAAATATCAGTTCCAGATCCGCTAGAACAAAATTATAGCGACACAGTAACGTCTTACTCTGTTTTGTGAGAGAAGGTCAGTCGAACTCACCAGGAAAAAAATATATAAAAGGTATGTTTGACCATCAGATGCTTTTTTACGTAAAACCCAAATATCGACCGGTTTCAGTTACAGACCATCTTCACGGATTAGGGTTAAAACAGTTTAAGCTATAACATAACATCTGTCATTACATAAATAATGGCCATGTCTTATGGTTAGAGCATGTCATCAATTCCAGCATAATACACAGGACTTTGTAAGACATCCGTACTAATGACATGCATAAACAGAGCAGTACTCAACTCCATCCCATTGCAGGTGTGCCCCAAGGTTCTCCTGTCCTGCATGTCATCTGTACCGCCGACATGCCTATGCCCCTTCCCCCTCTCATCTCCACCAGAATGCCGTTGACTCCGCCTTCCTCTTCCTCTATACCACTTTACAGAAATCCCAACGGTCCCTCCAGTTGCTGTTGTTGTTGTGGTCTTCAGTCCTGTGACTGGTGTGATGCAGCTCTCCATGCTACTCTATCCTGTGCAAGCTTCTTCATCTCCCAGTGCCTACTGCAGCCTACATACTTCTGAATCTGCTTAGTGTATTCATCTCTTGGTCTCCCTCTACGATTTTTACCCTCCACGCTGCCCTCCAATACTAAATTGGTGATCCCTCGATGTCTCAGAACATGTCCTACCAACAGATCACTTCTTCTAGTCAAGTTGTGCCACAAGCTCCTCTTCTCCCCAATTCTATTCAATACCTCCTCATTAGTTATGTGATCTACCCATCTAATCTTCAGAATTCTTCTGTAGCACCACATTTCGAAAGCTTCTATTCTCTTCTTGTCTAAACTATTTATCGTCCACGTTTCTCTTTCATACATGGCTACAATCCATACAAATACTTTCAGAAACGACTTCCTGACATTTAAATCTATACTCGATGTTAACAAATTTTTCTTCTTCAGAAACGCTTTCCTTGCCATTGCCAGTCTACATTTTATATCCTCTCTACTTCAACCATCATCGGTTATTTTGCTCCCCAAATAGCAAAACTCCTTTACTACTTTAAGTGTCTCATTTCCTAATCTAATTCCCTCAGCATCACCCGAAGTAATTCGACTACATTCCATTATCCTTGTTTTGCTTTTGTTGATGTTCATCTTATACCCTCCTTTCAAGACACTGTCCATTCTGTTCAGCTGCTCCTCCAAGTCCTTTGCTGTCTCTGACAGAATTACAATGTCATTGGCGAACCTCAAAGTTCTTATTTCTTCTCCATGGATTTTAATACCTACTCCGAACTTTTCTTTTGTTTCCTTTATTTCTTGCTCAACATACAGATTGAGTAACATCGGGGATAGCCTACAAACCTGTCTCACTCCCTTCCCAACTACTGCTTCCCGTTCATACCCCTCGACTCTTATAACTGCCATCTGGTTTCCGTACAAATTGTAAATAGGCTTTCGCTCCCTGTATTTTACCCCTGCCACCTTCAGAATTTCAAAGATAATATTCCAATCAATATTGTCAAAAGCTTTCTCTAAGTCTACAAATGCTTGAATCGTAGGTTTGCCTTTCCTTAATCTTTCTTCTATGATATCCTAGAAGAGAGATCCCTCCAGCTCCTTCTCAATTAGTTCATCTCCTGGTGCAACCAGTGGCTCCTCGAAATCAACCCTACCGGAACCAAGGCAATAATAATTGAGCGTACCACCAGCAGATTCCATTCCGACAACTTTTATCTTACGATTTACAACCGCCCTATCCAGTTAACTGACACACTAAAATACCTCGGACCAACACTGGATCGCCGACTAACATGGAAGCCCCATCTACTAATCATTCTACAGAAAGCCCAGAGCAGACTAAAATTACTAAAACTACTATCCAGCCGAAGATGGCGATTGCATCTTTCCACAATCCTCCATAGCTATGTCGCTGATCCGACCCATTCTCTGCTATGCAAATGTGGCATGGACTTCCGCTCCTCCTTTCTCGTATCACGCCCTACAGATCCTAGAACGCCATGCACTCTGCCTAGCCTTTGGGATCTGCTTACGCCCCCCGACCCGCATCCTCTACCAATGTATAAAATTTCCCTCCCTCCTCTTCCATCTTGAACACTTCCGAATACCCTACATTACCCAGAAACTCGACACTCCCCACCCCATAATTTCACACTGCTCACTGCTCCTGGTACTCTACTGCACCTCTACCACCACATTCCCCCAACACTACACATCCACACTCTCCACATTGTTTCACAACGAAATTTTAATCGCCCTCCCTTACACGACTATGAAATCCGCCCTAATATATACCTAGCCTTCCTGACCTAAACAGAGCCCAACGCGCCTCATCTGGTCAGGAACCCCCCCCTCTTCACTCCTCTCCACCCACAGCCTAAGGATTGGTGCGGAACGGCATCCGTCTTCACTCTCTTGCATTCCTCTTCCAAACATCCGCATACACAATCACGCTCTTACACACTACCCCAGCTGCTAAATTCCCATGATACCCTTCTTCTTGGCAGTCTAGGCTCACTCATCATTCCACCCATGTATCCCTATGTTCAACGGAGAACACACCGACTTTTTACTTTTTAACTTTTACAACTGTCCCTCTGTGGCCGAAGAGCGGCGACTTCTACCCGCTGATAGCCCACTCCGCCTACATCCCCCCCCCCCCCCGCCAATACTAGGCGAGGCGAATGAATGACAATAAACGAAAAATATGAGGACACGGTGATAACAGAATGGCATAGCCAGGATACAAAGTCACGAAGGAGGTATGCGACCATGTCGAAATATATGTCTAGTCTGCAAAATGCTGAATAAGTCGCTGAAGGAAACGTCACTGACTGAATGCAAAATGACTTTATATTAATCCAGTATTACGCGTTTCAAAATGGTTAAAATGCTCTGAGCACTTTGGGACTTAATATCTTAGGTCATCAGTCCCCTAGAACTTAGAACTACTTAAACCTAACTAACCTAAGGACATCACACACATCCATGCCCGATGCAGGATTGGAACCTGCGACCGTAGCAGTCCCGCGGTTCCGGACTGCAGCGCCTAGAACCGCATGACCACCGCGGCCGGCATTACGCGTTTCATCTGTTAAAATACACTCCTGGAAATTGAAATAAGAACACCGTGAATTCATTGTCCCAGGAAGGGGAAACTTATTGACACATTCCTGGGGTCAGATACATCACATGATCACACTGACAGAACCACAGGCACATAGACACAGGCAACAGAGCATGCACAATGTCGGCACTAGTACAGTGTATATCCACCTTTCGCAGCAATGCAGGCTGCTATTCTCCCATGGAGACGATCGTAGAGATGCTGGATGTAGTCCTGTGCAACGGCTTGCCATGCCATTTCCACCTGGCGCCTCAGTTGGACCAGCGTTCGTGCTGGACGTGCAGACCGCGTGAGACGACGCTTCATCCAGTCCCAAACATGCTCAATGGGGGACAGATCCGGAGATCTTGCTGGCCAGGGTAGTTGACTTACACCTTCTAGAGTACGTTGGGTGGCACATGATACATGCGGACGTGCATTGTCCTGTTGGAACAGCAAGTTCCCTTGCCGGTCTAGGAATGGTAGAACGATGGGTTCGATGACGGTTTGGATGTACCGTGCACTATTCAGTTTCCCCTCGACGATCACCAGTGGTGTACGGCCAGTGTAGGAGATCGCTCCCCACACCATGATGCGGGGTGTTGGCCCTGTGTGCCTCGGTCGTATGCAGTCCTGATTGTGGCGCTCACCTGCACGGCGCCAAACACGCATACGACCATCATTGGCACCAAGGCAGAAGCGACTCTCATCGCTGAAGACGACACGTCTCCATTCGTCCCTCCATTCACGCCTGTCGCGACACCACTGGAGGCGGGCTGCACGATGTTGGGGCGTGAGCGGAAGACGGCCTAACGGTGTGCGGGACCGTAGCCCAGCTTCATGGAGACGGTTGCGAATGGTCCTCGCCGATACCCCAGGAGCAACAGTGTCCCTAATTTGCTGGGAAGTGGCGGTGCGGTCCCCTACGGCACTGCGTCGGATCCTACGGTCTTGGCGTGCATCCGTGCGTCGCTGCGGTCCGGTCCCAGGTCGACGGGCACGTGCACCTTCCGCCGACCACTGGCGACAACATCGATGTACTGTGGAGACCTCACGCCCCACGTGTTGAGCAATTCGGCGGTACGTCCACCCGGCCTCCCGCATGCCCACTATACGCCCTCGCTCAAAGTCCGTCAACTGCACATACGGTTCACGTCCACGCTGTCGCGGCGTGCTACCAGTGTTAAAGACTGCGATGGAGCTCCGTATGCCACGGCAAACTGGCTGACACTGACGGCGGCGGTGCACAAATGCAACAAATAGACCGGAACTTTTCGACTCCGTGAATGTAGAAGAGGGTATCAGTGATCATAAGTCAGTGGTGGCATCAATGACTACAAGTGTAATAAGAAATGCCAAGAAAGGAAGGAAAATATATTTGCTTAACAAGAGTGATAGGGCACAAATCGCAGAATATCTGAGTGACCACCATCAAACGTTCATTTCTGAGGAAGAGGATGTGGAACAAAAATGGAAAAAATTCAGAAATATCGTTCAGTACGCCTTAGATAAGTTCGTACCGACTAAGGTCCAAAGCGAGGGGAAAGATCCACCGTGGTATAACAATCATGTACGAAAGGTACTACGGAAACAAAGAAAGCTTCATCATAGGTTTAAGAGTAGTCGAATCATAGCTGATAAGGAAAAGCTGAACGAAGCGAAAAAGAGCGTAAAGAGAGCAATGAGAGAAGCATTCAACGAATTCGAACATAAAACATTGGCAAACAATCTAAACAAGAACCCTAAAAAGTTTTGGTCATATGTAAAATCGGTAAGCGGATCTAAATCCCCTATTCAGTCACTCGTTGACCACGATGGCACCGAAACAGAGGACGACCGAAGAAAGGCAGAAATACTGAATTCAGTGTTCCGAAACTGTTTCACTGCGGAAAGTCGTAACACGGTCCCTGACTTCAGCCGTCACACGGACGCCAAAATGGAAAATATTGAAATAAACGATATCGGAATTGAAAAACAACTGCTATCACTTAGTAGCGGAAAAGCATCCGGACCAGGCGAGATACCCTTAAGATTCTACAGTGATTATGCTAAAGAACTTGCCCCCTTTCTATCAGCAATTTATCGTAGATCGCTGGAAGAACGTAAAGTACCTAGCGACTGGAAGAAAGCGCAGGTCGTTCCCATTTTCAAGAAGGGTCATAAATCAGATGCGAATAATTATAGGCCTATTTCGCTTACGTCAATCTGTTGTAGAATAATGGAACATGTTTTGTGTTCTCGTATTATGACGTTCTTAGATAATACAAATCTCCTTCATCATAACCAACATGGATTCCGCAAACAGAGATCATGTGAAACTCAGCTCGCCCTATTTGCCCAAGAAATTCACAGTGCCGTAGACACTGGCGAGCAGATTGATGCCGTATTCCTGGACTTCAGGAAGGCATTTGATACGGTTCCGCACTTACGTTTAGTGAAAAAAAATACGAGCTTACGGAATATCGGACCAGGTTTGTGATTGGATTCAGGATTTCCTAGAAGAAAGAACACAACATGTCATTCTTAACGGTTCAAAATCTGCAGATGTAGAGGTAATTTCGGGAGTACCGCAGGGAAGCGTGATAGGACCTTTATTGTTTACAATATACATAAATGACTTAGTTGACAACATCGGTAGCTCCGTGAGGCTATTTGCAGATGACACGGTTGTCTACAAGAAAGTAGCAACATCAGAAGACTCGTACGTACTCCAGGAGGACCTGCAGAGGATTAATGCATGGTGCGACAGCTGGCAGCTTTCCCTAAACGTAGATAAATGTAATATAATGCGCATACATAGGGGCAGAAATCCATTCCAGTACGATTATGCCATAGGTGGTAAATCATTGGAAGCGGTAACGACCGTAAAATACTTAGGAGTTACTATCCGGAGCGATCTGAAGTGGAATGATCACATAAAACAAATAGTGGGAAAAGCAGGCGCCAGGTTGAGATTCATAGGAAGAATTCTAAGAAAATGTGACTCATCGACGAAAGAAGTAGCTTACAAAACGCTTGTTCGTCCGATTCTTGAGTATTGCTCATCAGTATGGGACCCTTACCAGGTAGGATTAATAGAAGAGATAGACATGATCCAGCGAAAAGCAGCGCGATTCGTCATGGGGACATTTAGTCAGCGCGAGAGCGTTACGGAGATGCTGAACAAGCTCCAGTGGCGGACACTTCAAGAAAGGCGTTACGCAATACGGAGAGGTTTATTATCGAAATTACGAGAGAGCACATTCCGGGAAGAGATGGGCAACATATTACTACCGCCCACATATATCTCGCGTAATGATCACAACGAAAAGATCCGAGAAATTAGAGCAAATACGGAGACTTACAAGCAGTCGTTCTTCCCACGCACAATTCGTGAATGGAACAGGGAAGGGGGGATCAGATAGTGGTACAATAAGTACCCTCCGCCACACACCGTAAGGTGGCTCGCGGAGTATAGATGTAGATGTAGATGTAGATGTAGATGCTGCGCAGCTAGCGCCATTCGACGGCCAACACCGCGGTTCCTGGTGTGTCCGCTGTGCCGTGCGTGTGATCATTGCTTGTACAGCCCTCTCGCAGTGTCCGGAGCAAGTATGGTGGGTCTGACACACCGGTGTCAATGTGTTCTTTTTTCCATTTCCAGGAGTGTATAATAAATCACAGAACAGTATATGAAATAAAAATCGGCTACAATAGTGTCATATAGTCTAATAAAACAGTCACAATCATAAAACGACACTGTGCAGGCTGGTGGCGCCTCCATAATGGTGTGGGCTGTGTTTACATGGAATGGACTGGGTCCTTTGGCCCAACTGAGCTGATCATTGACTGGAATTGTTTATGTTCGGCTACTTGGAGACCATTTGCAGCCATTGCTGGACTCCATGTTCCTAAATGACATTGGATTTATTATGAATGGCAATGCCCCATCTCATCAGGCCTTAGTATTGCTGGACGATAATGCTCGACCTCATAGAGCACGTGTGGTTGATGTTTTCCTGGAAACGTAAGATATTGCACGCATGGCATGGTCTACTCGCTCACTCGATTTGAATCCTATGGGATGCACTAAGGACACGGGTTGCATCACGTCAGCATCCACCAACCCATCCCCAAGACTTGCGTGCAGCTCCGCAGGAAGAATGGGCGTTATTGCCTCTCCATGACATTGATGACGTCATTCACAGCATGCCCCGTCGTTTTTCAGGTCTGTATTTCTGCCAAGGTGGTCACACCCCATATTGAGCACATTAACCAGTTGTCGAAATGTGTGTGTAAATTCCTAATGTTGGCAAAAAACTGAAAAACTTTTTTTGTCCACCGGTGCCCTTCCAAAGAAATCATCTTGGCATTTGATTAAAGCAAATCACGGAAAGCCTAAATCAGGATGGCCAGATGCGGGTTTGAACCGTCTTCCTTCCGAATGCACGTGCAGTATGCTAACCACTGCGCCACCTCGCTCTGAGTTTACGTTCTGTTTTCTTTATATTGTTTCTACTTTACTATCATCTGATTATACTGTTTTGCGGAAAAATAGAAGCAATCTTGCAAAATTTCTTTTTGTTGGTTTAATTTTGGACACCAGTGTAGTTATGTCTACGGCTTTCATTTTTAGTCTTGACCAGGAACCTCTGGTCGTTTTAATATTGTTTTGTTTGTTATACCTAAAATGTTACACAGTGTCTGTTCTGATTATTATGGTTAATTTCAGTTGTACATGTTTCTATAAATGTTTCTTATTTTGTTTTGTTGTACTAATATGTCAGCAGTAAATGTTTAATTCTTTGTAAATATTTACGCCATGCAGCACATGAGACTTTATTAGCATTTAGCTACGCTACTTTTTGTTTAGAACAGGTAGAGAACTGTTATTTGTTTTATTTATTTTTTACTTGTCATCTGCAATCCATGCTTATTTTTTATAGTGAATGCCCTTACTTTTTAAGTATTATACTTGTATATACCACTAATTAAAACTGTGCCACTATGTAGCGTCGTACTTTTACGTGCAACACCCTCTGGGGTCCCACACGTGTATCCTCGTCAATAGACACACCGGGAATGCTGTAAATTATGCTGTGTAATTATTTTAAATTACGCTTATCTTCTGTAAACTTTTCTCACTTTTATTGTGAATTGCTTTGAATTCTCTTGGTTTAATGTTGTTTGTAAGTCGTATGAAATTCATACGATGTTGCTGTAGAGCGGCATACCCACTTTTATAATCTTACTCGTGTTTGTTACCGGTATAACATGTAACTGTTATGTCCATTGGTTACTTGAAGCTCCAGGATACGTCTCATGATTTTAATGTTTTTATTGTATGCCTATGTTGGTTTTGTAAACTATTTTTATTTCATATGTAGTTGTGTGATTTATTTTATTTTAAAAGATGCTGGCACACCCAAAAACGTGCAATATTGGGTTAATAAAATCACTTTGCATTTAGTCAACGATCTTTACCTCACCGATCTATTCGGAATTTTGCAGACTACTCGTAAAGAAGAATCGATCGGTCAGTATAGCTCAGTGACTTCGAACGTGAGCCACTCCAACAGCAAATCCGTTAGGCCTCCAAAGTTGACCGTTAGTGATTTTGAAGTGGAAACGTGAAAGAACAAATACAGCCAAACCGAGAGCAGACATACATAGTGCACCGACAGACAGGGACCTTCAGGCTTTGCAGACGGTGTTTGTAAAATTTACACGAATCAGCGGAAGGAATCACTTGTGAGTTCCAAAGGTGTAACGGCAGTCCATATGGCATAATGACTGTGTTTAGGGGGCTAAAAACAATGTGGTACAGTGGTATAGCAGGCTTCTCATAAACCTCACATATCAGTAGCCGGTACTAAACGACACTTGGTGTGGTGTAAGGGCGTATGACTGAAAACAAGTGATTTGTAGTGTTGACTCATGTTATATCCCGTGGCAGTCCAATGGAAGAGTATGGGTTCGGCGAATGCCTGGACAATGTTACTTGCCATCAGTGTAGTGCCAACAATGAAGTACGAAGGAGACTGTGTTACGATATGGGGTATTCTTCGTTGGTGTGGTGTGGTCCCCTAATCGTGCTGAAACTGTTAAGTATGGGAGAATATGAACACATTTTACAGCATTGCGTATAATAGAGGAACAGTTCGGCGACTATGATTGTTTGTATCGGTACGACAATGCGCCCTGACATAGTGCAGTACTGTGAGGCAATACGTTTTGGACAATAACGTTGCGAAAATGGAATGCCTTGCCCAGATTTCAGACATAAACCCAAAGGAACACCTTTGGAATGAGTAAAACGATTGAGGTTGGCCCAGACACCAGCGTCCAACACCACTACCTTCTCTCGTTTCAGCTATTGAGGAAGAATGGTCTGCCGTTCCTGGACAGACATTCAGACATCTCGTTGAAAGTTTTCCCAGAAGAGTTAAAGCCGCCATTAAAAAATCTCCGCCGGAACAGGCCATGAAGGCCCAACAGTACCGACAGCTGGCAGCCCACAGGCATCACTGGATGCGGATACGGAGAGGCATGTGATCAGCACACCACTCTCCCGATCGTATGTCAGTTCAAGAGACCGGAGCTGCTACTTCTCAGTCAAGTAGCTCTTCAGTTTGCCTCACGAAGGCTGAGTGTACCCCGCTTGCCATCAGCACTCGGCAGACCGGATGGTCACCCATCGAAGAGCTAGCCCAGCCAGAGAGAGCTTAACTTCCGTGAACTGTCGGGAAACGGTGTTACCACTGTGGCAAGGCCGTTGGCAAGCCATCATAAAGGCGAAAGGTTTTAATGTCCAGAAATGATCCCATAGTGCATTACGCTTTTATGGCATGTGGGACCTTAACAGAGATTAATTTATGAAGTACGTCGGCACGTTAACAGCCAACGAGTTTCATGTCTTCTATGGTACCAGTTGTTGTTGTTGTTGTGGTCTTCAGTCCTGAGACTGGTTTGATGCAGCTCTCCATGCTACTCTATCCTGTGCAAGCTTCTTCATCTCCCAGTACCTACTGCAACCTACATCCTTCTGAATCTGCTTAGTGTACCGATCTCTTGGTCTCCCTCTACGATTTTTACTCTCCACACTGCCCTCCAATGCTAAATTTGTGATCCCTTGAGGCCTCAAAACATGTCCTACCAACCGATCCCTTCTTCTAGTCAAGTTGTGCCACAAACTTCTCTTCTCCCCAATCCTATTCAATACCTCCTCATTAGTTACGTGATCTACCCACCTTATCTTCAGCATTCTTCTGTAGCACCACTTTTCTAAAGCTTCTATTCTCTTCTTGTCCAAACTGGTTATCGTCCATGTTTCACTTCCATACATACCAGTATCATGCGAGAAACAGAAACGTTAAATTTCTACTGAGAAAGTGTTCATACTGCTATGTGTGTGGACCCAGAGTTCGTAAACAGCAATGTTTCAAAGTTACACTGCCACAATGATACAACAGCACATTCTGGCACTGCATCATCAGGCCATGAGCAGGAAGTCGTGTGGAATAATTGGCTCAGAGATTTCAAAAAATGGTTCAAATGGCTCTGAGCACTATGGAACTTAACTTATGAGGTCATCAGTCCCCTAGAACTTAGAACTACTTAAACCTAACCAACCTAAGGACATCACACACATGCATGCCCGAGGCAGGATTCGAACCTGGGACCGTATCGGTCTCGCGGTTCCAACTGTAGCGCCTAGAACCGCACGGTCACTCCGGCCGGCTCAGAGATTTCAAACGGTTGTTCAGTCTCCTACTTGAACGGAATTTCTTCTTTTGTGTGTATTGACATCTTTTCTCTTTTTCGCGCATGCGCGTGTATGTGTGTACGTATCTTTACATTATAAACGTCTGTGGTGAGAGACGGACTGTAATGACGTAGTAATAAAACATTGGACTCCTATTCATGACGAGCGCTGTTCAGATCCTAGCCTTTTTTCTTTGCCAGTATTCCTCCCGTTAATGACTTTTTTATTGGTTTATTTTATTGGTGAGGGAGAAGCCCAGTACAATTATTGAGTTGGTGCATAAGTACCTAGCGTTTTTCCATAAGTTTAATGAACACAAGAGAGACATATAACATAAAATTTACTCATCAATAATATATTCTCAATCTGGCAATACTGGGGTAACTTTTCGATTCCACGACTGTAGGTATCACGCGATTTGGAGGCGAAGAACTCGTCGAGCCACGTTCGGAGTGCTTTGTCATTCGGGAAGGAAGTTCCTAGAAGGTTGTTCGATATCGAACGGAAAATGTGAAAATCTGACGGCCCAAGATCAGATGAATAAGGTGGGTACGAAATGGTTTCCTAACCCAAATCCCGAATAGTGTTTTTGTCACACGAGCAGAATACGGGAGGGTGTTATCGTGGAGTAACATCACTGCACTCATCCTTCCTCGTTGTTGCTCCCGGATTGCGTCTATAGACGCCTCATTTGTTGACAATAACAGTCAGCAGTGATGATTCGACCTCGGGGGAAGCAGTTCATAGTACATCACACCATCGCTGTTCCACCAGATGCATAAGATTGTTTATTGTGAATGTGCGCAGGTCTTTGCACGGGAAGTTGTTACTTTGTTTGGGCTCAACCATTCCTTTCCTTTCCTTATGTTAAAATAAAGATACCATTTCCCGTCACCATTAACGATACAGGATAGAAACGGTCGGTGTTTTTCACTAGCCAATAGATGAAGAGTAAGCAGAGATGCACAAATCGCCACCCACTGATTTTGGCTTAGAGCATGCGGCACACATACACCCGATTTTTGACAATGTCGTACGATCACAGTTCATCACATTTGTCAGTTACCGAGTACACTGATGTAAATTATTGTGGATTAATGCGTTTAAACGATCTTCATCAAACCCTGAAAATCTTCCTGAACGTGGAGAGTTCCTGATGCCAAACGATTCTCCTTAAAACGAGAAAACTGTTTTCTTGATGTTCTCTGTCCAGTGGCATTATTCCCATACACAGCGCTAATGTTTCTGGTTGTCTGAACTCTACTGAACGCAAACAGAAGAATATGTCGGAAGCGTTCCGGTATTTCCACGTGGTTGGTTGGTGAATTTGGGAAGGGGACCAAACAGCGACGTCATCGGTCCCATCGGATGAGGGAAGGAGGGGGAAGGAAGCCGGCCGTGCTCTTTCAAAGGAACCATCCCGGAATTTACCTGAAGGGATTTAGGGAAACCACGGAAAAACTAAATCAGGAAGGTCGAACGCGGGTTTGAACCGTCATCCTCCCGAATGCAAATCCAGTGTGCTATCCACTGCGCCACCTCGCTCGGTATTTCCTCTTGGCATCCATTCTACGACGTCGACAGTTTCCCTCACTGTGTCGAAACGACAATATTTTATCTCATATATCAACAGTGAACTATAAATAAAAGATGATAATCGATAAATGAACCTATTACAACCCCAATACCTACATGCAAAACAAAAACTTATATACCAACCTAATAAATAGCCTATACCTCTCGTACTACTCGTACTACTGGTCCCAATGCAATTTTTGAGTCACCAGCAACAGTTTCACATGGCCTTATTGCATGAGGAGATGTCTGGGAGTGAAACCCGGTACCTGACGCACAGTCCTGCTATCCAAGTGTTGGTCATGATAAACTCTACAACCACCAGGATTAATTCAGTGTAAAGAATCTCCTGCTTACCAAGCAGGTGCGTTAAGTAATGCGCCTCCAAGGACACACTGCTCAGCGCAACTGGGCGGACTACCTCAGCATGCCTCACGGTCGACCCAGGTTCCCACCGAGCACCACGTATCCCCAGTCCGTGTCCATTCCCTCCATGCCCGCTACTCTGAGATTCCCGCAGGAGGTCAGACGTACTTGTGCATCCACCCTGAAGAAGGTTGATCCATTATCCATCAAGGCGAATCAATTATATGAATATTTCTGACACAGGATTGTCAGGCTCAAATGGTTCAAATGGCTCTGAGCACTATGGGTCTCAACATCTGAGGTCATCAGTCCCCTAGAACTTAGAACTACTTAAACCTATCTAACCTAAGGATATCACACACATCCATTCCCGAGGCAGGATTCGAACCTGCGACCGTTGCGGTCGCGCGGTTCCAGACTGAAGCGCCTAGAACCGCTCGGCCACTCCGGCCGGCAGGATTGTCAGGAGCAGTCTGAAAAGCTTGTAAGGGCGTTGCAGGGGAGATTGTATTGAGGAATAGTTGTTAAGATCAAAATTCGATACGCTGCGCCGTTGCTGAATTATTTGGCACCGAAGTTAGCCAATGAGGAGTTGCGCGCTCAAATTCAGACACTGGCACCCGCTTATAATGAGTTAATACGCAGATGTCTGTGGGTCCGTGAGTTCCCACTTGTTGAAATGCTCTGTACCAGTTATAATTTGACTGTTCAGACGTGATAAATTTAAGGTGGATCAACAAAAGCTAAGTTGGTTCAGTTTGAGGAAACCAAAGTAAGAACAAGTTTGGCGACACTGCCTCTGACAGGTGCTTGAAGTAGCTCGCGCGACTCCTGATTTGATAACTTCAGTGTTAAATAACTCTGAAAGGCGGAGCGTACCCAGTTTTTTCTTAAAAATTATTTCTCAGCACAACCTTCTCCTGCAACCTCTTTACAAGCTATTCGGACTGCTGCTGAGCACTTTGTGTATGATTACATGTACGTTACACTTGATAAGGGCCATGTGATCGAAATCGGCCAGTACACTTATATGATCACCATTGATGACCTGCTGCCGTCTAGAACGAAATAATATTTAATTTAATACCTTCAGCTGCTGACGGACGTTGATATATATCACCGGGGACAGGTGAAAATGTGTGTCCCTACCGGGACTCGATCCCTGGATCTTCTGCTTACATGACATACGCTCTTTCCATGTGAGCCACCGATTGCACAGAGAACAGTGCGACTGCAGGGACTATCTGCTCACGCCTCCCGCTTCCGAAAGAACAGACACCATATCCACATATGTATATAGTTCTGGCAATACCAGCCATGACCTTCTTCTGTGCGGATGCAAACATATTCCCCGAACTCTTATGGGACTTGGTAAGAATGTCTTCCACGAGTAATGAGTGTGTTGGGGTTTGACACTAGGAATATAGTGTGTGGACATACAAGGTGAGACTGTGGGTCTCGCGGGAGGCGTGCGCGACATAGTCCCTGCAGTCGCACTGTACTCTGTACTCTCGGTGGCTCAGATGGATCGCCGGCACGGTAGCTCAGCATGTTCGGTCAGAGGGGCTCCTCGCCCTCTGTAATAAAAAACTGAGTAAAAGGAATCAACGATCAACTTGAACGGATGTCTTGTGACGTCCACCCAGACAAAACGCAACGAACAAAAAAAAAAAAAAAAAGAAAGAAAGAAACATGTTATTCGAATAAGACAGTCCTGGTGGAACCATCGCCTCTTTTAACGGAGAAAGCTGAGACTAAAATAACACTCATACACTACACACAGTCCGCCATACAGCTCATGGTGACTTGCGTGTATGAATGGAGATAGCGAAATATTTTATGTTACACAGATTGCCACAATAAAACAATGTAATTACCTGATAATCTTACCTTAGACTGCTCTGGATCACATTTAGGTCTCATACAGCTACAGTCTATTGCACGATAGATGGATATACTACGTGATGCCATTTTTAGCATTCGTTTGCGATTCGCTACTTGGACGCATCAGCTATGAAGTAAGAGAAATATACATTAAATCTCATGTAGTGAAATCTACCACAGACTCTCACTAATATTGAGTTCGGGATCTTGGGAAAGGCCGGGTAAGGTTTGGACGTTTATTCATACGTTCATCATACCATATCTCAACACACGTGTTAATGCGATACAGGTGATTTTCAGATAGGCACCGTTGCCACAGGACATTACTTAAAAGGTATGAAGCACTTAAGCACCTGAAATATTCATGTAAACCTAGGCCGTAATACGTCCATGGGACAGTAATATTATAAATGACGGCATAGCACGTAACTTTTATTCAACTTATCACAGAGTCACCTCCATATTAAAAGCTAGGAAACAGTCTGGTGCATAATTATCATCGGGGATACAGGATTATTCCCATACATTAACCATTTATTGATTAAAAGATGGATGAGGTCTCCTCCAATGGTGTTATTCTATTTCAGCTGCAAGTGGTTTGTGGAGTGAAATTTCGACCGAACGATAGCTAAAAGTCTGCAACTGTTTCGTTTCTGGAATTCACGTCGTTCGTGGTTGCGGAGAACGTATTTATGAGGTGTTTCTTGATTCCTGACAACACTTTAATTATCACTGTGACTATCCTTTTCAGTAGTTGGCGGTGACCACTCCAGAGTACTCGTTTACAGCTATTATTACCCTTCGTTGATAATTTTCTACGGCAGATTGTGTACGACGGCTCACCTTAGACACTATTGCACTAGATACGCCTACTACCCAACACACATTGTGACAATGCGAATATCTAGGTTTATATAATGATCTTTGAATGCTTGGTGGCATTAATACTGCTCTTATTACTACATGAATTAGCCTAGCAAAGTGTATTGGTGACCAGCCTCTGAAATTAACTACGAATACAGAAATGATTCTCTCAAAAACGTAAGTATCATTCACCATTTCTAAAACCGCTGCTGAAAGCTACTGTGTGTGTATTTAGTATCTGCAAAAATGAATATTTCAAAACTTTCTCTAAAAGCACATTGAGCAACAAAGCCTCAGAGTAGATGAAGGCAACTACTAACGCCTGATCGCGGACAGATCAAGATTATACCATTCGCAAACTTTAAGTACAATAGAAATGAAAGTATTGTTCCTGAACACGAAACTGGCAGATTTACAGAATAAGCTAAAACTTAAACGAAGTTTTCTGTGAAGCTCACAGAAAACTGTTTCCACTACGTGAAATTACGTAACTTCTGATACGAAGATCATAATTTACGTCCGAAGACTCGTGTGAAATACAGCTTCCTTTATTTCTAAACGGAACCTTTCAAGCAGTAGATGCAGTTTGCAGAGAGTTCAGTCTTCCTAGATTTATGAAGCACGATAGACACTGAACCACATCATTGGCTGATATCCGAGATATGTTTATATGGAGTATCTCCCTGCAAATTTTCGATGAGAACTTCGATCGATGGAAAATTCACTACAGAATCCAGTAAGTTACATAGCTGTGAATGTTCAAACAGAAAGGAAAGTAACATCGTTATGCCCAAGAAAGCGTAATACGGCCCGTAATGTCCTCAATATACATAAAAAAATTGTCGGGTGAGATCAGTTGCAGTGTCAGTTTATGCTTTCACGATTGTGTCGTCTACAGGAAAGCGTCATAGCAACGCGATCGTGAGAAAATGCAGATACGTTCTGAAATACTTTCCACTTGCTGTAAAGAATGTCTCCTCTCGTTAAGTGCGGATAAACGTTAGATAATTCCCACAGAAAACGGAAGAAACCCGACAGTATCCTTTTACAAAATTTGTTGCAAATTTCTTGAGCTCGTCACACCATATAAATACGAGGGGCATTTAACAAACGGGTCAGATCGTTGTTGCAGAAGCAACGAAAAAAGCATGCCAAATTTATAAGAACACAAAATCCCCAAGATTGACAAAGTTCTACAGAAGTTCGAAATATGGCGCGTACTTCAATGCGGGACGCTTTTAGTAATTTCCACAACAAAATTCTGTCTCGAAATCTGGAAGGAAAGAGATTTTGGTCATACATAAAGCACACCAGTGGTAGGACGCAATCAATACCTTCACTGCGCGATAACAACGGTGAAGTCACTGATGACAGTGCCACTGAAGCAGAGTTATTAAACACGGCTATCAGAAACTCCTTCACCAAAGAAGACGAAGTAAATATTCCTGAATTCCAGTCAAGAACAACTGCCAAGACGTGAAACATAGAAGTACATATCCTTGGAGTAACGAAGCAGCTTAAATCAGTTAATAAAAGCAAGGCCTCCGGTCAAGATTGTATACCAGTCAGGTTCCTCTCAGAGTATGGATAAAATAACTCCATGTTTAGCAATTATATACGAACACTCGCTGACAGAAAGATCCGTACCTAAAGACTGGAAAATTGCTCAAGCGACACCGATGCCCAAAAGGGGAAGGAGTAGTAATCCGCTGAATTACAGGCCTACATCACTAACGTCGATATGCAGCAGGGTTTTGGAACATATACTGTATTCGAACATTAGGAAGCACCTCGAAGAAAACGATTTATTGACACATAGTCACCACGGTTTCAGGAAATATCGTTCTTGTGAAACACTACTAGCTCTTTATACTCATGAAGTAATAAGTGCTATCGACAGGGGATGTCAGATTTATCCCATATTTTTAGATTTCCAGAAGGCTCTCGACACCGTTCCTCACACGCGTCTGCTAACCAAACTGCGTGCCTACGGAGTATTGCCTCAGTTGTGCGACTGGATTCGTGATTTCCTGTCAGAAAGGTCACAGTTCGTAGTAATAGACGGAAAGTCATCGAGTTAAACAGAAGTAATATCCGGCGTTCCCGAAGGAAATTTTATAGGCCCTCTATTGTTCCTGATCTATATTAACGACGTAGGAGACAATCTGAGTAGCCGTCTTAGACTGTTTGCAGATGATGCTGTCATTTACCGTCTTGTAAAGTCATCAGATGATCAAAACGACTTGCAAAACGATTTAGATAAGATATCTGTATGGTGGGAAGTTATTCACATGATTACTAAAAGAAATCAGCTAAATTTCGATTACGCGATAAGTCACACAAATCTGAAGGCGATTCATTTGCAGAACACTTAGAAGGTGCAACAGGTCTACTACAGAGACTGCTTAACCACGCTTGTCCGCCATATTTTGGAGTATTGCTGTGCGGTGTGGGATCCGCATCAGGTGGGACTGATGGATTGAAACTTCCCCTTTGAACAATCTCTGAATTATTGTGCTGATAAACCTCTTACATTATTTGCTTTTCAAACAGCTGAACAAAACTGAACGTACTCAAACATTCACTAAAGTGACACACAATACTTTTAGCGCAACGCAATCTGACTTTCAAAAATCCCTCCAAAAGAATGGCCCTGACTAACCTTAACCTATACCTTTCACAAATCACTTACCTCACCAAAAATCTTCGTTACTCGAACTACTGCAATACAGCGACCGCCACTACTGCCAGCTAAATAAAAGATTCAAACTACTGAAGGCACTAACTACTGATTGGCATAGTTAGCAAATGAAAGATTTTGAAAGAGAACAAACAATATATTTACCTTAATAGTGTTGAAAAGTCATAATATACATAGCAGTTCATGACATCCAGTCTTACAAATTTCAAAACTCCGCCATTTCTCTCCCCACATCCACCACTGCTGGCGGCTCACCTCGAACTGCGCAACGCTACGCGCTGTTAACATCCAGCTGCCCAACACTACAATGGCAGACAACAATGCAAACTAGCCACAGACTGCACACAGCACAGCCAGTGATTTTTCATACAGAGCGCTACGTGGCGTTACCAATAAGAAAACCTAAACAGCCTACTTACATAGCCCCCACGCTCCCCACAAAAAATTTTACAAATTGTTTTGGGCAGTGGCCAATAATGATTTGATAAAATTTTTCATAATTACAATAACAAAGATATCAAATGCACACACTTATTGATAGAATGTTGGTCAAAAGCAAAAATTTTCTCACAGTCCATAAGGACAGTCCTGATCATTCATCACAGTAAAATAGCAGTGTTTTTCTCAAAGTCTGAGCAGTAAAAGAAAATGCACACGGAAGTAGTGGATTTCCATGCAGTCTTGAAGAAGTAGTGTTGTCCTTCCAACGGAAAGACAGTGCTGACTCTTGACATGCAGACAGGTAATGGGCCACAACAGAGCAAACCCACCGCAGAGTCAGTCGAGGTTTTGAAGAATATTGGTAGGTAGGTCATCACAGAGTAGACCCACTGTAGTCCTGGTAGAGGTTACGGTATTGGTGGGATACCAGAAGTGCAGACCCACTGTAGTCCTTGTAGAAATAATGGTATTGGTGGGTCATAAAAGGTGCAGACCCACTGTAGACCTTGTAGAGACGGCCAACAGCCATCTGTTGCGACTGTGCAGGTGCACAATCACCATCGAAGAGCCTTGCGTAGAATATAGCAAGTCCATAAACCACCACTTGTGCACTCACAAAGTTTTTAAATTGTCCTTAGAACCAGCAATGCTGTTAACCAGTCCCTTGGTGAATTATCAACACACGTCCAAACACTAACAGCCCTCTTTTTTTCACATATTTTGCATATACTATGACCAACAGAAATGTGTGCAGTGAAATGAATGCTTACAAGTTACTTAATTTGATGAACTGGTGTCAATTACAATATTATAACATGAGAATACAATAATAATGGTACAAAATACATCATTAAAAACATAACAGTACAGATAACATTTGTAGTAACACAGACTTTACAAAAAAATTGAAATAAACATATACATCAGTGTTACAGGAATTATGACATGAGTACATACATAAAAGATCAGAATAACTTTCGAAACATCAACTTCACAAATGAGCATTAAAACAAAACAGAATAAATAGTGTCTAAACATCTTTACAAAGAAAATAACATATCATCAGAAAAATTCTACAACATAACTCTAATTAGCTAAACACATTAAGACAGGAAAAACACAAATTCACATAGTGTAATAACACAAAAATACAGGACAGGGTTTGTTTTCAGTGTGACATTTGGTGCTGCAGTCCACCCCAAAACTTCATTCCATATATCTTCCCTCTTATTTCAACATTTCTTTCCACCAAAAAAATTCTATCCAAGCATGCTTTCCGTATTTATATGTTCACACATTCCTTACCTCATTATTTATTTTCCATTATCTTACCTCATCATTTATTTCCAAGAAAATCCTACCTAAACCTGTTGTCCCTGAACCCAACTTTTTTGGTTCATATCCTCTTTCAAAATACTTTTTTGGCCAAACCATTTTCTTATAGCTTCTCAATGCATTTCTTCCAATTCATCACAACTCGTTCTCTTATATAGCCAACCCCTTCTTAAGCTAACTTAAATCTACTGAGCTCAGATGTTAAACTAAGAGACGAGGCAATGCAGCAGCACAAAACAATTAACACAAACAGCAATGAAAAAAAATGGAAATTGTCAAAGCAAGCTACAGTAAATCTATATTACCAAGCAAATGCAACATTACAACTAATATGAGCCAAAGTGCAGCAACAAGAAAAATAAATCAGTAGTAAAACCGGCTTAACAGAGTAATACAAAGTGAAATTCAGTAGCACTATGCCTGGTAAACAGCAGTAGCAAATGCATTAACTTATATCTAAACATGACAAACCCACATGCAGAAAAAATAGTACACTAAAAACAACAATGCAGGTAAGGGAGATGTGTATTCACATCTCAATGTTTATGTAATTGAAGTGGTGCACCACAAGAAGTTATTTTACCAAAAAAATTACCAAGTAGTTTAAAAGAAAATTCCGTATGCAATACCTGTGAAGGGAAATGCTAGCGCGTAATTGTAGAGAGAATCTCCTTTGTAATTGCAGTCTTTCATTGTTGTACAGTAAAACAGTTGTGGCATGCATGTAGATTTGCACGAAGTATTTTGCAGCTGCGCTTGCAATTAAGTAGATATTATTTTCAGTGCTATGTTAATGTGTTCTCTTATTGTTGCTCTTCAAATTGTGCTTTTCTGTGTTATCGTGTGAAATATTGAGACAATAATGGCGTGTGAAAAACGTAATACTAGGCTCCAAAGTAAACTGAGAAATGACAGTGAAGACGAAAGCAGCGTGTTAGCGCCACCATGTAATGAATTAACTAATGTTCTAAGGGGAAGTTTCAGGATGACATCGAAAAAGTACAAGGAAGGGCAGCTCGTTTTGTATTATCGCGAAATAGGGGAGATAGTGTCACAGACATGGTAAGTAAATTGGAGTGGCAATCATTAAAACAAAGGCGTTTTTCGTTGCGACGGGATCTTCTCATGAAATTTCAATCACCAGTTTTCTCCTCCGATTGCGAAAATATTCTGTTGGCAGCAACCTACATAGGGAGAAATGATCATCACGATAAAATAAGATAAATCAAAGCTCGCACAGAAAAATTTTAGTGCTCGTTTTTCCCACGTGCCGTTAGAGAGTGGAATGGTAGAGAGACAGCTTGAAGCTGGTTCATTGAACCCTCTGGCATTTGAACTATTTCAGCTGGTAAAGTCACGGTGATGGTTTTCTGGGGTTCTGAAGGGGTTATTCTGTCCGATGTCCTCCCTCATGGTGCAACGATCGCCTCTGAAGTTTATTGTGTTACACTCAGGAGAATGAGTACACGACTTCAGCGAGTTTGTCACCACAAAAATTCAAGCGAACTTCCCGTTCTCCACGACAATGTAGAGCCTCATAGAAGTCTGCTCACCCGGAAGGAGGTCATAAAACTTCATTGGACTGTTCTTCTTCATCCATCATACAGACTAATCACGTACCTTTTAAATCCGATCTGTCTGGCCCAAAGGAGGATCCACTCCGCAGGAAGCAGTATTTGGGTGATGGGGAGGGTATTGATGCTGCAAGACGTTGGCTCTCGCAGTAAGGTGGCGTATGGCCTTCGCATTGAACGGAGATTATGTCGAAAAATAGGGTTTTGTAGCCAAAAGAGTCGGAAATAATGTGGTGTATTGGAATTCTGAATGAAACCAACCTGCTTTCAGAATAAAATGAGTTGCGGTCTTACTGAAGGCCCCTCGTATTTAGCGGTAATACCAAGAAGCTGTATGAAACTGGGCGAAAACTTATGCTCAGTATTAGAGACATAGATTTCTTGGGAAGGTTCTTCGAAAGTATATTGCATCTTTAAAGGAAAACTTGAATTTAACAATATTGTGCAATGAATTCTAGAGTATTGTTCCAGCGTTTGATGTCTTTATCGAGTAGGCATCATATCAGACATTGAACAAATTCAGAGACACGTTGCTAGAATAGTAACAGGTCGGTATAGCCCATACGGAAGTTTAGAAGAGAGAACTTACATCGCAATCTTCGGAAGAAAGACGACGCTGTTTCCGGAAATCCTGTTTGTAAATCTGAAGTTCGAGAACGACTGCGACCAATCTGCTAGCTCCATCGTATATCCCACGTTAGGGTTATGAGAACAAGATGAAGCTCGGGGCACATACAAGTGCATACAGACAGTAATTCTTGGCTTGCTCCTTGGGCGAATGGAATGGGATAGAAAATCTCTGATATTGCTACAAACTACCCTCTGCCAGACTCTGCATACCGGCTGGCGCAGTATACAGGGTGATTCAGCTGTCCCTGTTTTTGGGTTTTATGTAACCTGCAACGCCTTCAGATACCACGCACAAGATCTTCATATTCTGTTGCTCGCTACATGCAAACTCTTAGCCCTACAGAAAAAATGAACAGGACCTTTTGTAGGAAGTTTAATGTAGTTAAATTTGGTACTATGTTTTCGCCAGAGGCCATAGTTTTCCAGTTATTCAAGAAAAACCTACAAAAGTAACCTAAAAACGTGCTTTTGTTGAATAACTCGAAAACGTACCACAGTATAAAATTTAGCTACTTTAAATTTCCTACAAAAAGGTCCCCTTGATTTTTGATGCAGTACTAATAGTTTGTGGGTGGCTAGCGAGAGAATATGAATATCTCGCACGTGTTTTCTGTAGGTGTTGCGTGTTGTTTAAAACCTATCGATAGTGGCAGCTGAATTATCCTGTATATGTAGCTACAGATATTGACGACCAATCCATCTAACATATTTCTTTACTCACGATAGGTTCATTTACTAGAATAGCTTGATACGGGCGGTGTTAATGTCAATGAAAGGAAGTCGCATAGGCCACTGCTGTACCTGACCTCCATATCTCGGACAATTTACAGCGCATCTCCGGCTCTAGCAAGGACGTGAAGCTTCGTACAAGTGTGTATTCGACGGATGGGGAATGGGAAGGGAGGTTACGAGATTATGGGATAATGACTCTTCTCTCTCCAAAAACCAAAAGAAATGTACTCAGCACTGATGTATTATATTTGATGGAGGGAGAGGGAACTGAGAGAAAAGAGATAGGGGGAGGGCACATCACCCCTACCGCACCCTTCAGAACCTGACCAGGGGCCTGCACCTTCCTCCGTACGTTTATACATTTGATTATTCCTTGCACACGGATCCTATCACTGACTGCTGTCTTTGGCCTATGTTATTACGTCTGTACCAGCTACCAGTTTCGCTTCAGGCATATGTATGGCGGGAATAATTCTGTTTCCTGGTGCAGGATTCATCTGTCAAAACTATCATTTTCCAGTCGTTTGTGGTCCAGTTCCTAGATTTTTAGACTCATTATACATGGCTCCGTCATTTCATCGCTGTGAGAAGCATTCAGACTGGTATAAATCTGCTCTGCACACTTTGAAATCTGCAGCTCCTGGGGCAACTTTAAGCCTTACAGGCGTTATTGAATCTCTCAATGTAGCTACGATCAGATGTTGTCCTGTTTATTATGTTACACCAACTTGCAACAAACATTCGCTGTATCTTGGAAGCGCTACGAAAACCTTGAAGTGACCCTATACTGAAATATTACGGATCTAATGTACTGCTATCCGTTGTCTTTAGATCTCGTGTCTATTCGAGACAAGAAGTACTCCATTCTTCTTCGAACAACACATTTGGGGTTTACAGAGAAATATTAACGATCATTTACAGCGATTTATCACGTCTGTTCTATGCCCTCTTGGATGGATGTGTAGCAGCCCATTCTTCTCTTACGTTTGCAGTCAAGGTGGATGTAGATATTCGTGGTGATGCATAATCTCGCTATTCCCAGAACATTCGAGAAATGTCAGGTTGTATTCGAGTCAGGATTTCGATACTGCCATCCTGCTACTTGCATTAAAAAAGGATACTATACAGAAAGCAGCTGGCAATTAAAGTATGCTCCGTTATGTTGTTGAATACAGTGATTTTCGACGAATATGTTTTCAGCGTGAATCAGCCATCAAGCTTTCAAATGATCCATGTAACAACCGGCACAATATTGTGACATAGAACAGATTTCTGCATGAGAAATGAGAGCACAAACTCCTGCCCTACCTCTAAATTTTATTGTGAGCTTTATAAAGGACAGATAATTACTTTTAGTCGCTGTTTTCCAAATCAGTATTATACAGTGTGTCAATTAGTGAAATGGTCTCCACGAGCAACATGTGGCATCGAAGAGGATTTCACGGCGAGGGGTATGTCTTAGACGTAGATTTTGGAGAATGGAAGCTAAGTTTCCTTGCAGCTAGCTGAGTAATCACGGTTCCATGAATATCAGCACAGACAAATGATGCATATACGCAAATGTCATTGATTCTGCTCTTTTTTTTTTCATGCGGTGTAGAAAATACACACGCTGCTCTAGTACGTTGCGCTTCTCAGGCGTTTCTGAGAAATCGAGGTTCAAAGTTTTACGAGGCTGTCGAAAATCATAAACGAGCAAACGGTTCTGTACAAGCGCTTGTGTTTCTATAGCTACAGCAGTTATATCCTTTAAAGGCGTAGCGACTGGTCAATAGAATATTTTTCATCGGAATGAGTACTCATTTCATATCTTAACGGTTTCCTTTCCGCCAACTGTCGTCAAACGTGTTACAGCTGTACGACTCGAGGCCCAAATAGGACAATACACGAATATTCGTCTAGAACTTCTCACCTGTATATTAAATGCGGCTTTCTTCTATGCTGCAAGTGGTTATGAATCAAGGATTTAGTGTTCCTGTACTTATACATTAATTAAATTTAATGGCATTACATCAAATATTAGAGTTAGTGCCATCACCTGCTTACTGTGTAGATTTTGTGGGTAGGTTTTTTGTCTGTTTGTCAAAGGAAGCGTTCAATGTTGTGAAGTACACAACAAAGTCAGTTCTCTTTTGTAGTGTGTTTCACATAATATATTTTTCTCTATAACATAAAAAACAATGGGTGAAAGAAAAATTTTTGTAGATAGGTAAAAGTAAGAATCGCTGCTTTTTCTTCAGAGCTATGAAAAAAGTTTATTTAGCATTTTAATTAACTGAACTGCATGATCTTGGTGGAACATTGTATATTTATAAACTTATCGAAACACGGTTTTTTGCCTTTATTTACAAACATTTATTTTCGTGCGAGCTAGGTTTCAGGTTGTAAGGGCATTTTCTAGTACGGTGTAGTCTTCGACCCTTACATCTGCGTTTTTTTATTGGAAGGTACAGATTTTTCGAAAAAAATCCGTTTTGATTTCTTGCAAGCAAACAATAATTTCTACGACTAAACCATTTCTGTTTTTGTCGATAGTTTACTCTTTTTTCAGTTTCCTGACATGTGATTAAAATTGATTGATAAGTACGTCTGATAACTCGATTCGTAAGTCCTTTTCTCAATAAATGGACAAAAAAATTGCGAGATTAACGTCATTTTTTCCTTCTGGTTAAAAATAAGAAAGCTATTCGTGTTGGAGTTCCATGTACAGAGCGGTCATAAAATCTCGACCAATTTTACGAATGCATTTAAGTAATACCCATGTACGCTGATGAGCCAAAACATCATGACCACTTGCTTATTAACCTGTATGTCCGTCTAGGGAACAAAATACATCACGGATTCAACAGTTCATTGGTATGTTTGTGGAGGTGTGTGGCATTAGATGACTACGCACAGGTCATGTAATTCGCATAAATAACGGGCTGCTGATTTGCGTACGCGGTGATGGCGCCCGATAGCGACCCAGATGGGTTGCATAGGATTTACATCAGGCGAAATTCTGTAGCCCGGTTCTGGCTCCGAGACGCAGACAATTACATTGCTGAAAGAGGACATCTCCGTCGGGCAGAACATCAAGCATGAAGGTATGAAGGCGGTTGGCAGCTGTCAGCGCGTATTCGATTACTAATAGAGGTTCCATGCAAGCGAAGCAGAATGTCTCCCATAGCATAATACTGTTCCCACCAGCCTGTGTCCGTGGCGCGCTGCACGTTTCGAGCCGCCGTTCACTTCGATGACGGCGTTTGTGGAGACGACCGTCTACCTAGTGTAGCAAAAATTGATTTATCCGAAGAGCCGGCACGTTTCCATTGATCGACGGTCGAATCGCGTTGATTCCGTGACCACTGTAATCGTAACTGAAGAAGTCGCTGTGTCAGCATGTGACCACATAGGGGTAGTCTGTTGCGGAGCTCCAAGTTCAACATTGTGCTGTGATTCCATCTTCTTACTGAAGCTATGGTTCCAGGAATTATTCCAGCATATCACAGTATATCCTGTAACTGACTCTTTTGCAACAATTGAGGATCCACGAACTGTGGCTTTTTTGAATCCTAGTCACACATTTACTTTTCGTGTGTCTTTGCCATTCAGTGATAGCGTGTGGTGGTCCATTACCTCATATGTAGCAGATATGTTAGTTAACTTTGCCGCAGATACGAATGTGACCTCAGTAAACAAAATGCGATGCATGACGTATTCGCTGTGTGCAGCTTCTATCAGATCGCAACACACAGTTCTGCCGGCTACGTAATCTTTGTGGTCTAATATGCGAAGCATCTGAATACGGTAGCTTTTTTCTTTAGCGTTAAGTGTAAAGCTTTCGGCGTCATTCATTTGGCCACCTCTAACTCGTTCATGAAAACGACTGGTTGATGCATTCTGACTTCTTGGGATTTCTCCTCTGATTCGCTGAACCGTCTCGTGTGGAACAAGATGTCTCCGAAGTGTGACTCATCGGCAAAGTTTCCATTTCTTTGGAACTTATTTTCTAGTAAGCGAATGTTTGCTCTTGGTTCTGCTGGCATGTAAAATTTTAGAGCGAGCGCCTTTTGGATTGCCATATAAGATAAGCCGCGCAATCGGAGACTAACACCAGCCACACGATATATTATCGTAAGTATTCTTCTTGAATATTCCGAAAAAAAGTAATTAGCCAACGATATCACTAGAATGGATTATAATTATCTATTGCGTAAATGCAGCCATTATTTCTTAGAAATTAATCGAGACTTCCGACCTCCTGTGTTATGGAAAGCGACGGTAAAGTAAGCCCTTTGTTCGAAGACCAGAACTATTGTTCTTACAAGGGAACCTCCCATCGCACCCCCCTCAGATTTAGTTGTAAGTTGGCACAGTGGATAGGCCTTGAAAAACTGAACACAGATCAATCGAGAAAACAGGAAGAAGTTGTGTGGAACTATGAAAAAAATAAGCAAAATATACAAACTCAGTAGTCCATGCGCAAGATAGGCAACATCAAGGATAGCATGAACTCAAGAGCGCCGTGGTCCTGTGGTTAGCGTGAGAAACTGCGGAACGAGAGGTCCTTGGTTCAAGTCTTCCCTCGAGTGGAAAGTTTAATTTTTTATTTTCAGACAATTATTATCTGTCCGCCCGTCCGTCCGATGCGAGGTAACTGCACCGACTGTGAAACTGTTGCATTGATTTGTTGCAGTTTATGTGACAAACTCTTGTGTTTTCATCACTTTTTTGGGAGCGATTATCACATCCACAAGGAAACCTAAATCGGGCAAGGTAGAAGAATCTTTTTACCCATTCGCCAAGTGTACAAGTTAGGTGGGTCGACAACATATTCCTGTCATGTGACGCACATGCCGTCACCAGTCTCGTATAGAATATATCAGACGTGTTTTCCTGTGGAGGAATCGGTTGACCTATGACCTTGCGATCAAATGTTTTCGGTTCCCATTGGAGAGACACATCCTTTCGTCTACTAATCGCACGGTTTTGCGGTGCGGTCGCAAAACACAGACACCAAACTTATTACAGTGAACAGAACGTCAATGAACGAACGGACAGATCATAACTTTGCGAAAGTAAAGAAAGTAAACTTTTCACTCGAGGGAAGACTCGAACCAAGGACCTCTCTTTTCGGAGCTGCTCACGCTAACCACGGGACCACGGCGCTGCTGAGCTCAGGCTGTCCTTGATGTTGCCTATCTTACGCATGGACTACTCAGTTTGTATATTTTGCTTATTTTTTTCATAGTTCCACACAGCTGCTTCCTGTTTTCTCGATTGATCTGTGTTCAGTTTTTCAAGGCCTATCCACTGTGCCAACTTATAACTAAATCTGAGGGGGGTGCGATGGGGAGGTTCCCTTGTTAGCAGAAGCTCATCGAGGCGCTCTTTGATTCATTTTACTCCCTAAATTATCTAGTGTGTTCACAGGATTATCAGAGAACAATTTGGGTAGCGGAATACACAATAGGCTCTGAATTACAGCTGAAGAGGTCAGCGCAAAATAATAGCAACGCAACCAACAGTACTGCCGTAGCTGGCCAGTGACGCCGGGCGAACGATGATAGCGCGGGAAGTCGGAATACGCTCCCCTCGCTGCTGCTATAGATTCAAGGATGCAGCACGTTCTAGACTTCCAATCTGTGGACGTCAGTGGTACAGGAAGGTTTTTCAGATTAGGTGTTTCTATCTGTAACTTACAAAATAATAAGAACCACAAGCTGATAAAGATAGGTGACTACCATGTAGGCTTCAGAAAAGGAAGGTCCTGTATTGAACGGTTTTGGAACATGCGAACGCTCCTGAAGGTCAGACAGACGAATAACACTGTAGTTACATTTGTGGACTTTAACAAGGCATACAACTCCATAGACAGGCAGGTCCTCTTTGTCACATTAGAAGAATATGGTACAGATAGAAAAACTAGGACACTTGTACAACATACACTTACAGATACCATATCCAAAATAAAATTTATTGGAAAAATCTCAAACCCATTCGAGATACATATAAGGGTCAGACAAAGAGATAGTCTCTCCCAGCTTTTATTCAACATTGTCTTATTATTATATTAACACACACACACACACACACACACACACACACACACACACACAGGCTGACAAACATGATCACAAAACGCAGACTTGGACACATACATAGAATGAACAACAGACTCACAAGGAGGATTTTTTATGTAGTAAACAGTTCAGTCAAAAGAACATAGTTTACAGAAATAGAAGAAGGCCTAAAACAAGCAGGGATCTGTATAGAAATGGTAAATGAAAGAGTGAAATTCAGAAAGAAAATTATGAACACGAAAACTGAAGTAAAAGAAAGGAAGGAAAAAGGTAGAATTCGAACAGAGCAAGGGAAACAGGAACCCAGCCAAAGAATAAAGAGGTTTCGGGAAGAGAAAAAGAGAAGGAAACAACAATAAAAAAATGAATAACAATGTAACATTCAAGTTAACCACTGTACCGGAGGCAAAAATGTGTAATAATTATATTGATAGTTTAGGTAGGTAAATGTAAGAAAAGTTATTTATTTTACGGGGTTATGAACATAGTGTATTGAATAGCTCAGTGGATTAGAGATAACAACCAACCAGTTGCAAAACACAGTTTTGTTAAACCTTGACCATGGTCTCGATGGTTTTAAAATCGTCTTCTTCAGAAAACGTAGGACTTACTAACAAGTTAACGACATTGCGTGTCGAACAAAGATCGTAAAATAACAATAAGCAAAATTACAGGAAATGTTACAAAATTTTTTTAGAGAAGAATACTCACGTAAAATCACATTATCTATAGTCAATGTGGAAGTCGTTTACTCAGTCTAGTACATGTCATCTACTTAATAACCATTTAAAAAACTTTATATAAAGGTAGTGCCCATCTATTGTAGGGCCTTGTCTTAAAACTTACATTTCCTTTTTCTATACATCACATATTTGACTCAGGATACAACAACATATGGTATACCACTTTAAAGACTTGTATAAAACTGACATTTTTTAAAAGTTTTAAGACAAAACCCTGCAGTGGACCGCTACTACTTTTATATAATGTACCATAAATGGTGATTAAGTGTATGGCATGTACTAGCGTGAGGTAACGACTCCCACATTGACTATAGATAATGTGATTTTACGTGAGTATGCATCTCTAAAAGTTTTTTTGTAACATTTCCTGTAATTTTCCTTATTGTAACGCTACTATCTTTGTTCCATACACAATGTCGTAATCTGTTAATACGTCCTACCTCTTTTGAAGAAGACGGTTCTAAAACCTTCGAAACTATGGTCAAGATTTAATAAACCTGTATTTTGCAACTGATAGGCTGTTATTTCTAATCCATTGAAGCTCTCGCATGTACATTAAAGCACAGCCATGTTCAAAATCTTTATAGTGTATTTAGTTATTTTCCATAAAGGTGCAGCAACGAGTTACAGTTTTTCTTATCATGTAGCTGATGTACGGGTTGGCCATAACTAAAGTTACAGTTTCAAAACGCTGTAGAATGAGCACCACTGCTCAAATGACGTCAAATTTAACAGTGTATTACTAACGTAGGGGGCAATGTCAAGAAACAAAACAAAACAAAGAAAAAGGAAACGAAAATTTTAGCAATTGATAGCGTCTTGTCGTAAATGAGGTCACCTACAAATGAAAGATCAATCGCAGTACGATGAATATGGTTTGAGTTGCACATTACAGCATCCGAGTAGTTCAATGTGAAGTCAACAGTTGTGGCACAATTAGCTAGATACGCCTGTCCACCATGGCAAGGATGGTTCCTCTGAAAGGGCACGGCCGACTTCCTTCCCCATCCTTCCCTAATCCGATGAGACCGATGACCACGCTGTCTGCTCTCCTTCCCCAAAACAACCAACCAACCGCCATGGCAAGGTCGTACCACATCCGACGGCAAAAGTAGTTTTCTAAGTGTCGTGGGACCGAAAACCGCATGAAAAGCAAAATGACATCGGCTTTTAATTGTCCTGCGGCCAAAAATCGCATAAAAGGCAAAATGACATCGGTTTCTAATATGTTCAATATGTCTAGTATTTACTGCTACGAACTGAAATCGAGAAAAAGCTTGTTTCGCAACAGAGCGAAGTGTCTCGAGGGTCAGGTTTTGAATGCGATGTGCAATGTTCAGCTACGTTCGTAATTGGAGTATCGAACACAACATCATGCGATATCGGTGTCCAACCTGTAGGAAAATGACAGGTGGTGATTCTAGCGTTACCGAAACGCCTCTGCAGTAGCCGCTTCACTGGCTGTGCGACGTGCAGAGGAGCGCCATCTTGCATAAAAATGATCCAACCCACACATCCACGCTGTTGAAAGGTTGGAACGACGACGGTGGGCAAAAGACTCTCATAGCGTTTACCAGTGACGGTACAGGTAACAAACACTACCCACAGGACTCATCTCCTCGAAAACATACGGCTCTGCGATAAACGGTGCCGCCAATCCGCACCACACAGTCACCTTTGCACACGGAAGTGGTACCGGTTGATGTTCGTGCGGATTTTTCGTTGTTCATATGCTGCAGTTCTGCGCGTTGACATGTCCTTGGAGATGGAAATTGGTTTCATCTGTCCACAGACTATTCCATGCTCATTCATTGTCTACTTACCTGCGAGCAAGAAATTCGAGAGCGAACATTTGTCTAGCTGGCAGGTCAGCTGGAAGCAACTCCTGAACATCTGTGATTTTGTGTGGATAGCAATGCAGGACGTTTCGTAGGATTTTATGCAGTTTGCTCGCAGGAATGTCGGACATTCAGGCAATTCCCCTTGCACTGCATGTTTCCACACCACCACTCGACCCCTCCTCCAAAGCTGTGGCCACATCTTCGACAGACGTCGGATGAACTGCTCTCCTCCCTATGTCACATTACACTTCAAAAGAACCTGACTTTCCGAATTTTCTGAAGGTGGCAGGGGTAAAGTACAGGGAGCGAAAGGCTATTTACAATTTGTACAGAAACCAGATGGCAGTCATAAGAGTCGAGAGACATGAAAGGGAAGCAGTGGTTGGGAAGGGAGTGAGACAGGGTTGTAGCCTCTCCCCAGTGCTATTCAATCTGTATATTGAGCAAGCAGTAAAGGAAACTAAAGAAAAGTTCGGAATGTATTAAAATCCACGGAGAAGAAATAAAAACTTTGATGTTCGCCGACGACATTGTAATTCTGTCAGAAACAGCAAAGGACCTGGAAGAGCAGTTGAACGGAATGGACAGTGTCTTGGAAGGAGGGTATAAGATGAACATCAACAAAAGCAAAACGAGGATAATGGAATGTAGTCGAATTAAGTCGGGTGATTAGATTAGGAAATGAGACACTTAAAGTAGTAAAGGAGTTTTGCTATTTGGGGAGCAAAATAACTGATGATGGTCGGAGTAGAGATGATATAAAAATGTAGACTGGCAATGGCAAGGAAAGCGTTTCTGAAGAAGAAAAAATTTATTAACATCGAGTATTGATTTAAGTGTTAGGAAGTCGTTTCTGAAAGTATTTGTATGGAGTGTAGTCATGTATGGAAGTGAAACATGGACGATAAATAGTTTAGACAAAAAGAGAATAGAAGCTTCGAAATGTGGTGCTACAGAAGAATGCTGAAGATTAGATGGGTAGATCACATAACTAATGAGGAGGTATTGAATAGAATTGGGGAGAAGAGCAGTTTGTGGCACAACTTGACTAGAAGAAGGGATATGTCCTGAGGCATGAAGGGATCACCAATTTAGTACTGGAGGGCAGCGTGGAGGGTAAAAATCGTCGAGGGAGACCAAGAGATAAGTACACTAAGCAGATTCAGAAGGATGTTGGCTGCAGTAGGTACTGGGAGATGAAAAGCTTGCACAGGATAGAGTAGCATGGAGAGCTGCATCAAACCAGTCTCAGTACTGAAGACCACAACAACAACAACAACAACAACAACATAATCATTTTCTCCAGACCGTTAGCAGACATTGGACCAATGCCATTTTTCATACCCTTGAGTGTCCAGGACTTGGGCAGGGCTACTGGCGCACAGTCACCGCTCGCGGAATGCGCGATGTTTCATGGCGTCAGTCATGTTGGGCATCTCGGATGCAACCTGAGAAACAGCCGTGTACCGCGTGTCTGTCTGTGTGCACATTTTTCGTTCCATGCCGTTTCCCCTTGCGTCAATAAGATGCTGTTCAAATTTGACCCATTCTGAGCAACGGTTATCTTTCTATAGCGTTTTGAAACTGGAACTTTAATTATGGGCACTCTGCATGTAAATTAGCTGTACACATATCAGTTTGAACCGAATTTCTATCAATTTTATTTAGAGAGCCAGAAACGTTCAAAGTTTTAGGGTTGGATACAGCATGTTGCACATAATTTGCTGCGTTCAGATGGATGATCAGGTGCCAGGATGTTCATTTAAACCTGTTGGTTAAGGGGAGAAGGAAGGCAATTTTTATCCCTACTCTGCCAATGTTGTTTTACCCTTTGAATAGGTACACTTTTCAAAAGAACTATAAGTGATAAAACAATGAAATTTTTACTGCGTATACATAACTATATGCCTCAACTTACAATGAAAATGAACATACTACCTCTTATGGTTTTGAAGGAAAAAAGTTTGATTCTTTCACTAGTAAAATTTAGCTTTCTTTGTTATTAACTTATTACCACCTGCAATACAAATTTTAAAAATATTCATGTTTCTAACCCCATTACTTTATCAAATCATGGTACCTGAAAGTAAAGTTGTTGATGAGAATTACTTACCACTAATATTTTCCTGCACCATACTGAGCATCATCTGAATCATACTGATCTTCGTTTCTTCTCTTGGTCCTTCTTCTTTTCTGTCTGGCTTCTTTTGTGTATTTTCAATTAGCAATATCTGCTTTGCGGATTCTCTCTTTATCTATTTGCACTAAGGATTTTGCAGTATTTCCACTAGATTTTATGCCCAATAATTACAAAACATCTATTTTTCTAATTACACCATCATTGAAGCATAAAATAGCACCATAAACACATAATTTGTGGGTTGTAAGCTGAACAAACACAGTTTTCGGTAACCAGTTCCAAAAGACAGAATTCACACATTCATTTAAATTTTGGGTTTTCTCACGAAGACATTTCTTCAACAAGGTATCTTTACAAAGATCTCTAAATATGGGTTTAATTTCATTCATTACTGGCGGCTGCTGTGGCCGTGCGGTTCTAGGCGCTTCAGTCCGGTACCGCGCGACCGCTACGGTCGTAGATTCGAATCCTGCCTCGGGCATGGATGTGTGTGATGTCCTTAGGTTAGTTAGGTTTAAGTAGTTCTAAGTTCTATGGGACTGATGACCTCAGATGTTAAGTCCCATATTGCTCAGAGGCATCATTCATTACTGATGCAAGTAAAGAGTGTTTGTGGTCGTATTTGGCGCTTCTCCTGTACTTGCACCAAGTGTCAGGATCATTCGGACAAAGATCGTGCACTGGATTATCATGCGTATGGGAATAAATAGCCCATAGAGCTTTTTTCATATTTTCTAAATTCCCTACATTTCTTCTTATGGCCAAGCCATAATAGTTCTGTAATCTAGCTATTTCAACATTTGTCAGGTGACCTTTACCACCTATCTCCTTACTGTCTTCCAATACTATTTTTGACTTTTCTTTCAATAATCTTCTCAACCTGGACCACATTATCTTTTGGACATGACCAATGCACTTTAATTTAGAAATTGTGACATTAGAACCATAGGGTTGTTCTGCACATATACGGTCATAAGCCTTGCTGTCACCTTCCCCTAAATACTGTGTGTATCTAACACCTCTGTTTGCTACTGAACGATTAAAAATCCTGAGAACTCCTGCTGCTCCCATCCCAACACTTGGACCACTATAATTCATCTGACAGTTATGTTCACGCTCTTTCTCATTTCCACTGCCACAAGTTTTACAGTACTTACTGAGAACCGCTACATCAATTACCATTTAGTGAAGTGTGTCCACGTTTCTGCCAGCTCATATCAAAACATGCACAAATATCACCACTTTCACTATCATCACTTTGCTTGAGTGCTTCTTCAGCTGCTTCTTCCATTGATATGTTACAAACTTCAACAACAGCAGTACTCATAACGTTATTGTAAGTCATAAATTTTGCAGGAGGATTAGGAATGTCAAGTAATGCACATAAGAGTTTGCCTGCCTCCATCCCTTTACCAATAGATCTGGGACCATAAACTAGTCTTATGTTGTTCTTATATAAATTATTATTTGCCATTTTTGATGTCATTGTTGTAGCAACTGCACCACATTTTGTACAACTCAATGTCAGTTTTGACAGAATCTCTCTACGAAGACGCTGATTCTCAGCCATAGATACGTCACCATCACATATTCTGCACACAGTATTTTTGGAATTGAATCACAGAGTATGCTAAGGTTCACTATAATATTTCCAAACGAATGTTCATCTCCACAAGCTGATCGGGAGGAAATGCCTTGAACACACTGCAGTTTCTTTCTTGATGTACTGATTTTCTTTATGTCTAACAGTCTTGGGTCCTTTGACCCACTAACCTCATTTATTTTTACGTATTTATTTCCTCTGAATTTTAATTTAGGTGAGAATTTCTTCATTCGCGGCATTTTTATGAAAACACGCGGAACCAAAGAAAATACAAATCAACACGTACTTCACTCACAACAAACTTCACTAAGTACGCCGGCCGGAGTGACCGAGCGGTTCTAGGCGCTACAGTCTGGAACCGCGCGACCGCTACGGTCGCAGGTTCGAATCCTGCCTCGGGCATGGATGTGTGTGATGTCCTTAGGTTAGTTAGGTTTAAGTAGTTCTAAGTTCTAGGGGACTGATGACCTCAGCAGTTAAGTCCCATAGTGCTGAGAGCCATTTTTTTCACTAAGTACAACCATTAACGCTCGAAAACAATAACAAACACGACCGTAAAAAAGAGTATCGATAGTAGATACAGGTAAGGAAACACTGAAGCGATAAAACAATAGAAGCATGAAATAATATACAAGGAGTAAAAGAATGCTGTGCATTATCTCTACATGGCGCAAAAAGGAAGGCGTAGCATTTAAATACCAGATTGCACAGAGCCTCAGTGACTTAGCGGATGACGTTTTCCCGCTTTCTCTGACGTGGTATAGATCTTTGATATGGTGCCTGTTGGAACACCGAACACTTGGGCTACCTTGGTTACAGACGCGCCTAGCATACGAGCACCAACAATTTTCCTACATTGGAATACACTTAGCTCCGACACAAGGCACTCACAACCATGCAGAACACGGCTGTGACCACGACTGACACTTGGAACACGCTGAGGGTATTGCAAAGGTGTCGTTCGGGGTCAAATGCAACAGCACCATTCGCAGGCTTGAATATGGTCAAGCGTGCATTTATTTCGGTGTTTCCATTTTTTATCGAACCCCTGTTTACAGCATTCTTTCAGGAAAGATAGCCGACTTTACTATTAGCATACTGGTTAGACTTAGCTGACAAGTTACGTGCCCAATTTTTAGTTACTTTTGAATTCTTTACGTCAATCACATGTGTGTCTGTTAATTAAAATAAGGGCTTCTTGGCGATTTTAATTTTCCGAACTCCTCTTAAAAACGAAGTTTTGTGCAAAATTGTGTTTATTTTTGTTGTGTTGTTGTTGTGGTCTTCAGTCCTGAGACTGGTTTGATGCAGCTCTCCATGCTACTCTATCCTGTGCAAGCGTTTTCATCTCCCAGTACCTACTGCAACCTACATCCTTCTGAATCTGCTTAGTGTATTCATCTCTTGGTCTCCCTCTACGATTTTTACCCTCCACGCTGCCCTCCAATACTAAATTGGTGATCCCTTGATGCCTCAGAACATGTCCTACCAACCGATCCCTTCTTCTGGTCAAGTTGTGCCACAAACTTCTCTTCTCCCCAATCCTATTCAATACTTCCTCATTAGTTATGTGATCTACCCATCTAATCTTCAGCATTCTTCTGTAGCACCACATTTCGAAAGCTTCTATTCTCTTCTTGTCCAAACTATTTATCGTCCATGTTTCACTTCCATACATGGCTACACTCCATACGAATACTTTCAGAAATGACTTCCTGACACTTAAATCAATACTGGATGTTAACAAATTTCTCTTCTTCAGAAACGCTTTCCTTGCCATTGCCAGCCTACATTTTATATCCTCTCTACTTCGACCATCATCAGTTATTTTGCTCCCCAAATAGCAAAACTCCTTTACTACTTTAAGTGCCTCATTTCCTAATCTAATTCCCTCAGCATCACCCGACTTAATTAGACTACATTCCATTATCCTTGTTTTGCTTTTGTTGATGTTCATCTTATATCCTCCTTTCAAGACACTGTCCATTCCATTCAACTGCTCTTCCAAGTCCTTTGCTGTCTCTGACAGAATCACAATGTCATCGGCGAACCTCAAAGTTTTTATTTCTTCTCCATGAATTTTAATACCTACTCCGAATTTTTCTTTTGTTTCCTTTACTGCTTGCTCAATATACAGATTGAACAACATCGGGGAGAGGCTACAACCCTGTCTCACTCCCTTCCCAACCACTGCTTCCCTTTCATGTCCCTCGACTCTTATAACTGCCATCTGGTTTCTGTACAAATTGTAAATAGCCTTTCGCTCCCTGTATTTTACCCCTGCCACCTTTAGAATTTGAAAGAGAGTATTCCAGTCAACATTGTCAAAAGCTTTCTCTAAGTCTACAAATGCTAGAAACGTAGGTTTGCCTTTCCTTAATCTTTCTTCTAAGATATGTCGTAAGGTCAGTACTGCCTCACGTGTTCCAGTGTTTCTACGGAATGCAAACTGATCTTCCCCGAGTTTGGCTTCTATTAGTTTTTCCATTCGTCTGTAAAGAATTCGTGTTAGTATTTTGCAGCTGTGACTTATTAAACTGATAGTTCGGTAATTTTCACATCTGTCAACACCTGCTTTCTTTGGGATTGGAATTATTATATTCTTCTTGAAGTCTGAGGGTATTTCGCCTGTTTCATACATCTTGCTCACCAGATGGTAGAGTTTTGTCAGGACTGGCTCTCCCAAGGCCGTCAGTAGTTCCAATGGAATGTTGTCTACTCCGGGGGCCTTGTTTCGACTCAGGTCTTTCAGTGTTCTGTCAAACTCTTCACGCAGTATCATATCTCCCATTTCATCTTCATCTACATCCTCTTCCATTTCCATAATATTGTCCTCAAGTACATCGCCCTTGTATTGACCCTCCATATACTCCTTCCACCTTTCTGCTTTCCCTTCTTTGGTTAGAACTGGGTTTCCATCTGAACTCTTGATGTTCATGCAAGTGGTTCTCTTATCTCCAAAGGTCTCTTTAATTTTCCTGTAGGCAGTATCTATCTTACCCTTAGTGAGATAGGCCTCTACATTCTTATATTTGACCTCTAGCCATCCCTGCTTAGCCATTTTGCACTTCCTGTCGATCTCATTTTTGAGACGTTTGTATTCCTATTTGCCTGCTTCATTTACTGCATTTTTATATTTTCTCCTTTCATCAATTAAATTCAATATTTCTTTTGTTACCCAAGGATTTCTACTAGCCCTCGTCTTTTTACCTACTTGATCCTCTGCTGCCTTCGCTACTTCATCCCTCAAAGCTCCCTATTCTTCTTCTACTGTATTTCTTTCCCCCATTCCTGTCAATTGTTCCCTTATGCTCTCCCTGAAACTCTGTACGACCTCTGGTTCTTTCAGTTTATCCAGGTCCCATCTCCTTAAATTCCCACTTTTTTGCAGTTTCTTCAGTTTTAATCTACAGGTCATAACCAATAGATTGTGGTCAGAGTCCACATCTGTCCCTGGAAACGTCTTACAATTTAAAATCTGGTTCCTGAATCTCTGTCTTACCATTATATAATCTATCTGATACCTTTTAGTATCTCCAGGGTTCTTCCATGTATACAACCTTCTTTCATAATTCTTAAACCAAGTGTTAGATATGATTAAGTTGTGCTCTGTGCAAAATTCTACCAGGCGGCTTCCTCTTTCATTTCTTAGCCCTAATCCATATTCACCTACTATGTTTCCTTCTCTCCCTTTTCCTACACTCGAATTCCAGTCACCCATGACTATTAAATTTTCGTCTCCCTTCACAATCTGAATAATTTATTTTATTTCATCATACATTTCTTCAATTTCTTCGTCATCTGCAGAGCCAGTTGGCATATAAACTTGTACTACTGTAGTAGGTGTGGGCTTCGTATCTATCTTGGCCACAATAATGCGTTCACTATGCTGTTTTTAGTAGCTTACCCGCATTCCTATATTCCTATTCATTATTAAACCTACTCCTGCATTACCCCTATTTGATTTTGTGTTTATAACCCTGTAGTCACCTGACCAGAAATCTTGTTCCTCCTGCCACCGAACTTCACTAATTCCCACTATATCTAACTTCAACCTATCCATTTCCCTTTTTAAATTTTCTAACCTACCTGCCCGATTAAGGGATCTGACATTCCACGCTCCGATCCGTAGAACGCCAGTTTTCTTTCTCCTGATAACGACATCCTCTTGAGTAGTCCCCGCCCGGAGATCCGAATGGGGGACTATTTTACCTCCGGAATATTTTACCCAAGAGGACGCCATCATCATTTAATCATACAGTAAAGCTGCATGCCCTCGGGAAAAATTACGGCTGTAGTTTCCCCTTGCTTTCAGCCGTTGTTTATTTTTATATGAATATATTGTTTACAGACCCTGAATGAATGTTCAAATGTGTGTGAATTACTAAGGAACCAAACTGCTGAGGTCATCGGTCCCTAGACTTACACACTACTTAAACTAACTTATACTATGAACAACACACACACCAATGCCTGAGGAAGGACCGAACCTCTGGCGGGAGGGGCCGAGCAATCCGTGACATGGCACCTCTAACCGCGAGGCCACTCCGCGCGACTTTGAATGAACAATACGTCATTATAGTCACGTGCAAGCTGTGTCAATCTAACAATACGTAGGAAAGGGACTAGCTCCAGTCCATTATGCGTCTCCTTTTTACCCCATTATTATATTTCTTGCAATTATGGAGCGGCCGACACTCGTTAAGTGCCATTCTTGATCCACACACGCTACACTAATTGAAAAGCGTGCATTAAAACATTAAAATATAGTAAACTCTGGCTTATATAATTATGACTTTATAATCATGATGTAGTGATGAAGACTTCATTTGTGTCCGTTGTGGTGTTCGTGTTGTTGATGTTGACAATATTGACATTGGTACCGCTGTTCGTCAAGCATATCTGTGTAAATTAAGTGTGTGGAATGAGAACGTGACAAAGATGGTGTAAGTTGGGTGTGAAAACCGAAATGATTTTAGGGGTACGTGTATGGGTACAGAAGAGCTAGCATTTGCGAGGGTTGTCGTAATCTGACAGGATCTTCATGGGTTTATGATGGGATTTGAAGGTTGTAGAATCGAATATGCTAAGCAGTATTTTGTGAGAGTGGAATTACACAAAGGTATCTATGCAGGAATAAGACATGGGAGAGGTTCTGAGAGTATATGTCGATGGAATTTAAATGAAATGTGCAATGGACGGCCACTGTGACTTGTTGGAGGGCATGAAACCGCTTAAGTGCGTCACTGGTTATAAAGGAGATTCTAATAAATGATAACTCATTTAGCGTTGTGAGCTCTTAGGGTGGAATTGTGTATCGATGGAGTGGATAAATACATGAAGTGCCGCGTATAGTGCGGGTATAGTGACGGCAGTACAGAAGTCGTCTTGTGGTGTTCGCTTCATCTACTCCTCAAGAACAACATCGTAGGCTGCCCACTACAGATTTGCGAATAATATATGCGCGAACACTGTAAAAATGAAGACGCTCTTGCTTACATCCGGATGGACTTATGGTCTCCCCCGTGAATTGACCTCATTAATACAGTAGTCTGTCTAGGCATCGGCGCATTGCTGCTCTTCATTTCTGGTGGTTTTGCTAGCAATTCTGCACTCAGAACTGTGGCTTGACGGCCGAGATGCATATAGTTATGGAAGCACGAAAATAAAAATGAAGATACATTTCAGCAGCTACGCGAGGATTCGTTACATGCCTTTTTGCCGAAATGTGTCAGACGAGTGGTGGAATGGTCCACATGCTCTTCTAGATAGGGGCTACAGAACTTGACCGTAAGCTGCATATCGCACAGAAGAACGACGGTGCAAGTCGCCAACTTCCGCATCCGGTCACATTGCTGAGTGCTAGTTCCAAGTACTGAAGAGTGCTCGACAATATCCGTTGGTCACATCTTCCTCGATGCGTGACCGGGCGGACCAGCGAGGCGCTCTGTGACACCAAAAGCTTTACTTATCGTTGCAGGTCATTTAGAAGGCGCATTATGCTATGAATTCAGGAAAATGGGCACCCGTTTAAGAGGAGACGGAAGGCAAGTGGGCTTCAAAAATTCGATTTTTAGATTTTAGCATATTTGAAATACCTGGTCTTTCCTGTTTGAGACAGTTTTTGTTTTATAAAAATACAACAACTTTCTTGAAGTCTGAAGGCCCTGTCCCAATGCATCTTGCTCACCAGATGGTAGAGTTTTGTCAGCGCTGGCTCTCCCAGTGCTATCAGTAGTTCTAATGGAATGCTGTCTACTCCCGGGGCCTTGTTTCGACTTACGTCTTTCAGTGCTCTGTCAGACTCCTCACGCAGTATCATATCTCCCATTTAATCTTCATCTACATCCTCTTCCATTTCCATAATATTGTCCTCAAGAACATCGCCCTTGTATAGACCCTCTATATACTCCTTCCACCTTTCTGCTTTCCCTTCTTTGCTTAGTACTGGGTTTCCATCTGAGCTCTTGATATTCATGCAACAGGTTCTCTTTTCTCCAAAGGTCTCTTTCAATTTTTCTGTAGGCAGTATCCATCTTACCCCTAGTGATATACGCCTCTACACCCTTACATTTGCTTAGCCATTTTGCGCTTCCTTTGTATCTCATTTTTGAGACGTTTGTATTCCTTTTTGCCTGCTTCATTTACTGCATTTTTGTATTTTCTTCTTTCATCAATTAAATTCAGTATCTCTTCTGTTACCCATGGATTTCTATTAGCCCTCCTCTTTTTACGTACTTGATCCTCTGCTGCCTTCACTATTTCATCTCACAGAGCTACCCATTCTTCTTCTACTGTATTCCTTTCACACAGTCTTGTCAATCGTTCCCTAATGCTCTCCCTGAAACTCTCTTCAACCTCTGGTTCTGTCAGTTTATCAAGGTCCCATCTCCTTAAAAGCCCACCTTTTTGCAGTTTCATTAGTTTTAATCTACAGTTCATAACCAACAGATTGACGTCAGAGTCCACATTTGTCCCTGGAAACGTCTTACAATTTAAAATCTGGTTCTTGAATCTCTGTCTTACCATTATATAATCTATCTGAAACCTGTCAGTATCTCCAGGCTTCTTCCATGTACACAACCTTCTTTTATGATTCTTGAACCAAGTGTTAGCTATGATTAAGTTATGTTTTGTGCAAAATTCTACCAGGCGGCTTCCTCTTTCATTCCTCACCCCCATTCCATATTCACCTACTACGTTTCCTTCTCTTCCTTTTCCTACTATCGAATTCCAGTCACTCATGACTATTGAATTATCGTCTCCCTTCACTATGTGAATAATTCTTTTATCTCATCATACATTTCATCAATCTCTTCATCATCTGCGTAGCTAGTCGGCATATAAACTTGTACTACTGTGGTAGGCGTGGGTTTTGTATCTATCTTGGCCGCAATAATGCGTTCACAATGCTGTTTGTAGTAGCTTACCCGCATACCTATTTTTTATTCATTATTAAACCTACTCCTGCACTACCCCTATTTGAATTTGTATTTATAAACTTGTATTCACCTGACCAGAAGTCTTGTTCCTCCTGCCACCGAACTTCACTAATTCCCACTATATCTATCTTTAACCTATCCATTTCCCTTTTTAAATTTTCTAACCTACCTGTCCGATTAAGGTATCTGACATTTCACGCTCCGATCCGTAGAACGCCAGTTTTCTTTCTGCTGATAACGACGTCCTCCTGAGTAGTCCCCCCCCCCCCCCCCCCCCCGGAGATCGGCATGGGGGACTATTTTACCTCCGGAATATTTTACCCAAGAGGACGCCATCATCATTTAACCATACAGTAAAGCTGCATGCCCTCGGGAAAAAGTACGGCTATAGTTTCCTCTTGCTATCAGCTGTTCGCAGTACCAGCACAGCAAGAGCGTTTTGGTTAGTGTTGCAAGGCCAGGTCAGTCAATCATCCAGACTGTTACCCCTGCAAATACTGAAAAGGCTGCTGCTCCTCTTCAGGAACCACACGTTGGTCTTGCCTCTCAACAGATACCCCTCCGTTGCGGTTGCACCTAATGGTACGGCTATCTGTATCGCTGAGGCACGCAAGTCTCCCCACGAACGGCAAGGTCAATGGTTCAGGGGGGGGGGGGGGGGAGGGTGACAAGTATTATGCGACCGTTTGGCTGATCATGTCCATCCAATGGTACAATGTTTGTTCCCTAATGATGATGCCGTATTCCAAGACTACAGAGCCCCCGTTCACACAGCTTGAATGTCCCAGTAGTGGTTTTGTGAGCACGAGGACGGATTTTCACATCTCCCTCGGCCACGACAGTCACCATATATCAATTTTATTGAGCCTTTGTGGCCTACTTTTGAGGAAAGTAATTGTAACCGCTATCAACTTCTGACATCGTTACCTGAACTTAGCACTGTTTTGCAGGGTAAATGACATAATATTCCCTTGGAATCCATACAGGACCTGTATTTATCCGTTCAGAGTGTACTGGAGGCTGTTGTAAACGCCAACGGTTTTCTTATTCCGTAATATGTTGGTTGGTTGATTTCGGGGAGGAGACCAAACAGTGAGGTCATCGTCCCATCGGATTAGGGAAGGATGGGGATAAAGTCAGCCGTGCCCTTTCAAACAAACTCTCCCGGCATTTGCCTGAAGCGATTTAGGGATGGCAGGACGCGGGCTTGAACCGTCGTCCTCCCGAATCCGTGTTCACTGTGATAACCACTGCGCCATCTCGCTCGGTGCCGTTTTAGGCATGCTAATGTGGTGTGTTTTGCGTGCATCCACATTTCTGGCCACGCCCTGTATTTCTAACTCTAACCCACTATATTAGCAACGAAGGCACATTAACACTAGAGATGTAAAACAGCAGTTCCATTGTGTTTTGAACTGGAAGCAGCGGTTTCCGTAGATTATGTGTAGTTACTGAATTGTGCGATAAATAAAATAAACAAAAAAATCGAGCACCATTATTACAGAGGTTTCATAAATCAGAGACGAATGAAGTTCCGCATGTGACTGAATAATATTGTCAGCATTTTGAATATAAATTGACTTTAAGCCATATTTCTGACGCTGTTCCTCATTATAAGGAGAAGGTAAAGGCGAAAGAGAAAGTTTTTATTATTTTACCTCTTTTCGTTCAACATTAGTCGCGCCATGTCAGTGTTCGAAGTTTTATTGGTTTCTGATGTCATTCCAGAATAGTTAGGTAAATGCTTCTCTCGCACATCATCGCTTTGTCTGAGAAAATGGCTGCTTCCAAAGGGCGTGTTTGAGAGTACGAACGGGCAGGAATTTCTCGGCAGCCCAATTATGGAGTGACGAAGCAGGGAACAGAACTGCCGGAAGCAACAAAGTTCTCAGTATGAATCATTCCGCCTCGCTACACCGGCACTGCCACACAGCTGCCTAGAAGCTTGGCTGTGAATCATCGAAGCTGTAGAAACCCTGATGTCGCTGCACGTGACATTCCGACGAAATCCTCGAGTACGGTACCCGTCGTTCTCTAGATCTGCGTGTAAATGACGCAAGAAGTCGGGAGCTACGATCCTAACCACGCTTGTCAGTTGACGAGTCTGTTGTTGCTATCAGTGTAACGATCCGTCTCACGCACGGCATCTTTGATAAAATTTAGTGACTTATTTTATCAATAAGCAGTACTATAGATTAAATAAAATTCTATCGCCAAGCAAAATAATGTTATTGTAAAAGGACTGAAACTCATGTTAGCACTACTTCATTGCGTTGGAACTCAGTGTCGGTGGGAAATGTTCATCGAATATGTCAGTTTGTATCGAGAACTTAAAAAAAGAAAAATATAAGAATAATAATTTTGTATTGCTTAATGCCAAATGATAAAAACCATGTGGATAAATTAACAATCATATTCAGTGAGTACCTTAAGATACGTTTCACTTTCCAAAGCTTAGCAATGACCAAGGTAGGGCGAATGTATGGATCGCGGTCTATCAGTAGCAGCTATGCTCTTATTTTGCTGGAGTAATTTGTGAGAGTCTTCCTACACGTCGGTCAGGCTCATACTATCCTTTATCTTCCCCTGCTTAAAGGCTATATGAAATATAGAGGGGCATGAAGATGACGTAATATATCGTCGTAACTCGAAGCCAACTAAAATAACAATATGGAAATTTAAACGGTTGAAAGGTGTTTGATTTGACGTTCTAATCACTGAAAAGGCCTAACTTTCCCTCCACTGAGAGCGCTGACGTCGAGCCCGATGTCTCCCACCAACAATTTAGACACCTGAAAGCCATTCAGGAACGTTCCAGAAGGGAGTGACTATTAACTTTCTGCTGCAGATACAGCTCTCCTAAAAGAGGGGTTATCTTTGTAAATATTAGGGCCAACACAGTTCAGTAATAATTCGGACTGTATGTTTCATTCGAAAAAAATGATGAAATAGCCCATATTCCAATTCAGCTTTAAGGCAAACAGTAATTTTGTCCTTACTTTTTGACAGAGAGGTTGTCCACCAGTACCGTTTCTTCTTCTTTTTCTGATGATCAGCTTCTTGCAGTAAAATAAATGTTGCACATGCAACGACTGCTAAATCCTCTTCTTCCCTTTCAATATCGGCCGGTGAAATTGTAATTAAAACGCTACCTTTATGTTGTTGTTGTTGTTGTGGTCTTCAGTCCTGAGACTGGTTTGATGCAGCCCTCCATGCTACTCTATCCTGTGCAAGCTTCTTCATCTCCCAATACCTACTGCAGCCTACATCCTTCTGAATCTGTTTAGGGTATTCATCTCTTGGTCTCCCTCTATGATTTTTACCCTCCGCGCTCGCCTCCAATACTAAATTGATGCCGCAGAACATGTCCTACCAACCGATTCCTTCTTCTAAACAAGTTATGCCATAAACTGCTCTTGTCCCCAATTCTATTCAATACCTCCTCATTAGTTATGTGATCTACCCATCTAATATTCAACATTCTTCTGTAGCACCACATTTCGAAAGCTTCTATTCTCTTCTTGTCTAAACTATTTATCGTCCATGTTTCACTTTCATACATGGCTACACACCATACAAATACTTTCAGAAACGACTTCCTGACACTTAAATCTATACTCGATGTTAACAAATTTCTCATCTTCAGAAATGCTTTCCTTGCCATTGCCAGCCTACATTTTATATCCTCTCTACTTCGACCATCATCAGTTATTTTGCTCCCCAAATAGCAAAACTCCTTTACTACTTTAAGTGTCTCATTTCCTAATCTAATTCCCTCAGCATCACCCGACCTAATTCCATTATCCTAGTTTTGCTTTTAAACGGGAGCAACGTCGGCATGTTATCAAAGCCAAATGTAACTCCACATGGTCCAATCCCTTGGCCACAAGCCCATCGTTTGGTGTGGATGAGAAATCGAAAGCCATTGCATTGGCGACGAACTTTCTGCCGAATCCAGTCTCTGTAATTCGTTGGCCTAGTCTGTATGCATTTCAACAGCTGCCATCTGCAACCCATGGCCCAAAAATCAGTTCTCTTCTCACATCTAGCTTACAGTATCTTTGTTACATTCTCATTACACACAGCTATATTACACGGAGAAATGCTTCTATCGCACGTCACCCCTTTGTATGAGAAAGTAGCTGCTTCCGAAGGTCAGTGAGGGTGATAATGCAAAGATGGCAGGAAGTCTTACGGCTGCCAAATGACGGAGTGACAAAGCAGAGAACGGAACAGAGAAAGCCACGTAATTCACAGTATGAAGTCATTCTTCCGTATCAGCACAGACTGTTACGGCCCAAATACGCAGCAACCCAACAGCTCAGCTGTGATTCATCGAATTTGTGGTAACCCTGCTGTTACAGCACTCGGCGTTCCAGTGTGTCATATGCCTGTCGTTCTCCACATACACTAGTAAATGACGCAGGAGGTGGGGAACTACGATCCAATGCCACGCAAGTCAGCTAACGAGTTCGTTATTGTGCTCAGTGTTAACTGCCCTTCTGACCTGCGGTTTGTGGGAGTCATTTCGTAGATCATTTTCTGACTTAAGCCAACGAATAAGTTGTATCCTTGATTCAATAAAAACGCAGAAAATCTTAAATGGATATTGAATTCGACTCTTACTTTATTGCCGAGATAAATGACCCAGTTATAAAATAATTGAAGCGGGTGTTATTTATTTTACTCCATCGCAGCTCAGTGACAGTTCTGGTCATAGAATACTTGAGTAATGATTACAAAACCAGCGGCTGTATTTGAAACTACCTCCGTTTATTCTTTTTAATACGTTATGTCATCTTCGAGCCCCGAACGTAACCTGCCATCCACAACTGTTTTTATGTGCTGGCGGCCAGCACACAATCCAGTCACAACATTTTTTCATGGTTGTGCAACATACTAGAAATTATTACCGGTGGGGCCTGAGTAGAGAGTGAGGCTTGCAGCTCGGTTTTGTACGTTTTTCTTGAAAAACTCGCAGGCTGTGGCCTCTAGCGAAAACGTATCCCAGTACAAACTTTAACAACGTTAAATTTGGTACAAAAAAGATACCGTTCTTTTTCCTGTAAGACTAATAGCTTGCGGGTAGCGAGCGAGAGAATATGAAAATCTCGCGCCTGGTTTTTGAAGGCCAGGCGTAACATTACGGGCTGCATAAAACTGTATCGCTAGGGTGGCTGAATCACTCTGCAAGTCAGTGACTTTCCAGACAGTATTAGGCACTGGGAAAGCAAACAAACAGAATGCGCTTCAGCTTAAAGAGGGAACAAACCTCCGTTACACTGAGTATAAATGGTAAATTTATAAATTGTGCAACAAACACAAAGTTTTTAGCGATGATTATTAATTGTCAACTGGCATGAAATGAACACACAAAGAGGCTGGCAAAATGAATGTCATTAGTATGTTTTGCTCTTATGTTTCTCTCATCAGTTTGTAGCAGTCTTTGCTTTGTATTTACGTGTTATTCCTATGTACACTCAGTCCTTAGCTATTGGATTCTTTTCTGGGGATCGAAGGCACAAAACCCGGATATAGTTTTAAACTGGCGAAAAGGGCCGTGAGAATAGTAACTTAGAGTTGGGCTCATTGTAAAAACTATATTTTTATTGCAGCAAGTGAGTACATCTTCCAATCTGATCTGCATATTAGGGAAAACAATACTATGTACTTCACTAACAGTTATACACATAATCATTGATGAAGAGCCAGTTTGGACATTTTACCAAGGAAAAATAAACAGAAAGTACCAAACAGCAAACAATGAAACTCTATAATAAATTTCAAGAAGAGATTATAACGACTACTAAAATACATCTGTTTAAAAAGGCAGCTGAAACGTTCTTCATGTGTAATGCATACCGCTCGTACACAATCAGATATTACTTAGAGGGTTCAGAGTGGTTGTTACTAATGATAAAGGATAACTACAACACCTTGCTATATTATCATATTATAACGCTTTTGCAAGAAAATCATTTGCCATAGCTACAGTGCATGACAGTAACGTCTCGCCATTCTGTTGAGTTCATGCCGCTCTTCACACGGGAAGCTGACCCATTTTTCAGGTGGACTGACGGGAGAACATGAAACGAGCTTGTGGAATGAAGGCATATTTACAGGCATAATGGATTTAGTGTAAGGAACATAGCAGCAAGTTCATGATTCCGGAGTCACCAGTGGACGTCCTTGATGTGAGAGAAAAACAGTACCAACCGAATGAGACGATGCAATTGTTAAGACAGTGAGCTAATATTCTGAAGGACTGAGCTTGATTTCTCTGGCCGTCCTAATTTAGGTTCTCCGAGGATTTCCTAAGTGGTTTCAGGCGGCAAATGCTGGGATATTTCGTTCATTAGGGCTCGACCGACTACCTGTCCTCTCTTCCACTTTCGTATTAATATTATTGTAAGATAATTCCTAAATGAATAAACAAATAAATGAAATAATTAAAATATCAGCTTGGCATTATTTACGATTCCTAAGAAATTTTTTCTCTCCTTGATTTGAAATTGTTTCTCATGAACAGCCGTTGCAAAATGATGCAGAGCAATTGGTGTTTGTATATGAGGACCTTTTGCGTAACTCATTTGACATGAAATCTCAGTAATAACATGCGGCAGTTTTAGGTACGTAGAAAAAAAAAAAAGAAAAATTAGAATCACTTTAGCACTAATTCTTCTGGCGATTAAAAGACGTATTTTCAAACGTAATTGCACTCTTTTAATTTAAGGACTCCGCTACACTCGATAGAAGATTACGAATTTTTTACCTGAGCACATTGATGTTGATGCAGTACTAAAACCCCCGAACTGCAGCAAAATTCCAGTGTTGTTTTGAATATTGACACCAAATGTTGCTTCGAATTTACGTCTCTCAGATAAATACAGGCATACCTGAAAAATTATCAGGCAACAACAAAGAGTGACGCGTTTGCTACTTAAGGTTGTATTCACACAGGTACCCAATCGGTTTCACCTCGATCTTTGCAGAATGGTACAGTTTCTTTTAGAGGGACCGTGGACTTGCTACCATCCGTGGCCACCGAAAAGGCGCACAGCTACTGTTGTGTACTGGAGTTCTGGGTCGCGTAAAATGCCTTTCCATTACACAGGAACAGCTATTAAACTCATTTTTTCAGTAAGTTCACAACTCTACTACATAAGGTAGGTTAGTCAACCTGCGCCATCGCCCAGTGTATAGAGAGTTCAGATCGGACTTTGAAGTGTCGTTGGATGCATGAGGAAACTGATTGATATGGATGTAACTGCTTCACTGTGTGCCATTATTAACGCAGTGAGAGAAAACACTATTGCCATGCATTTGTCAAAATATACTCTAGCATTCCAGAATCAATTATGTATCTTTCTACGGATATCCGCCCGCGATAGCCTCCATCGGTGGCAATGAGAGTGTACATGCTCGGAAGCGTTATTCTGTGACACACTGTCGCCAGTACCAGTGCTGTATTGCAGGTGAATAAATACGTGTACGCGCTGCCAAGTGGTACGGTAACTTTTGAAGTAACCTAGGTGCCGGACTGTTGTGTTACCAAAAAAATCTCACGGCACCTATACCATTTACGACGCCGATAAGCTCCCAAAATTGCGTGGTTTCCCCAAAGTAAATAGATGCTCTGAAATGAAAAGATGTTAACGGGTTGGTGAAAATGAACCTAAGAAAAAGTACGGGCGATTTTTAGATTAATTGTACATTGTCAGTCCATGATAAATTAGAATCAAATGCAGTAGAATTTGACAGAGTATAGTTTAAGGAATGAAATCAAAACAAAGACATTGTCCTCAATCTGAGGTGGTCTGTATGTTTTCAGGCGTCCGGCAGTGATTGTTCCGCATCCACACGTGTATGTGTGTGTGGCGGGGAGGGGGGGTTAGCAAGGGGGTGGTGGGCAGTACGGGACACATGCCCTATCCTGAAATACGACGGGTATAGACTTTTTTATTCATTACAAATTCCTCACACCGGTTCCCATGAGATCACCGAAGTTAAGCGCTGTCGGGCGTGGTCGGCACTTGGATGGGTGACCATCCAGGCCGCCATGCGCTGTTGCCACTTTTCGGCGTGCACTCAGCCTCGTGATGCCGAATGAGAAGTCAAGAATACCATCATAACGACCGGGAGAGCGGTGTGCTGACCCCACGCTCCTCCTATCCTAGCTGAGGATGACACGGCGGCCGGATGGTCCCGATAGGCCACTCGTGGCCTGAAGACGGAGTGGAGTACAAATTACTCACACATTTCCAGCAATGAGTTTCTGCGGTTCTACTAAACCGCACATTTAGCATTGTCCACCGAAGTAGGAAATGCTGTGACTTTAGCAAAAAAATGGTTCAAATGGCTCTGAGCACTATGGGACTCAACTGCTGAGGTCATTAGTCCCCTAGAACTTAGAACTAGTTAAACCTAACTAACCTAAGGACATCACAAACATCCATGCCCGAGGCAGGATTCGAACCTGCGGCTGTAGCGGTCTTGCGGTTCCAGACTGCAGCGCCTTTAACCGCACGGCCACTTCGGCCGGTGTGTGACTTTAGCAACCTCTGTATTGTTGTGAGCGGCGATACCTCCAGGTGCTACTATAAGGTTAACGTTGAAACTTGAGACAGATAAATGTGATATGGTAGCGGAGCTTGTAATGGGCTCGGTTTTTAAGGGAACTGTCGGAGATAGAAAATCCCAAGTGACCAACGCTTGCAGATGTTGCGGCTTCTGTCGGTTCTCTTTTAGAAGAACGAACGTAGCGGTAGAGGCGGTAGATACTGAATTGGCTGCACGAATTCCGATTCTCAATTAACAGATATTAGGTTACTGCATAAGTTCACAGCATTTTGTTTTGCATGTTGGTATTCCGGTTGCTATCGTTTATTTATGGCTGAAATGACCCTGAGCACTATGGGACTTAACATCTCAGGTCATCCGTCCCCTAGAACTTAGAACTACTTAAACCTAACTAACCTAAGGACATCACACACATCCATGCCCGAGGCAGGTTTCGAATCTGCGACCGTAGCGGTCGCGCGGTTCCAGACTGAAGCGCCTAGAACCGCTCTGCCATACTGGCCGGCTATTTACTGCATGTCATGTTTTTATTTGTAGTTCACTATTATGTTGTCCTCCCCCAGTAGCGCCGGCACGGTAGCTCAGCGTGTTCGGTCAGAGAGCTGGATCGCCTCTATAATAACGTCCGCAACGAGCAAACACAACGATCAACAACGAACAGCCGGCCGGTGTGGCCGAGCGGTTCTAGGCGCTTCAGTCTGGAACCACGCGACCGCTACGGTCGCAGGTTCGAGTCCTGCCTCGGGCATGGATGTGTGTGATGTCCTTAGGTTAGTTAGGTTTAAGTAGTTCTAAGTTCTAGGAGACCGGTGACCTCAGATTTTAAGTCCCGTAGTGCTCAGAGCCATCATTCATTTGAATCAACAACAAACAAAATGAAAAAAATGGTAGCAGAATGGTCAGCGTGACGGATAGTCAATCCTCTAGACCCGGGTTCGATTCCCGGCTAGGTCGGGAATTTTCTCCGCCTAGGGACTGGGTGTTGTGCTGTCATCATCATCCTTTCATCCTCATCGACTGCAGGTCGCCGAAGTGGCGTCAAATTGAAAGACCGGCACCCGGCGAACGGCCTGCCCGACGGGGCCCTACCCATACGATTAAATCAATAAACTGTTTTGTTGATGTTTGAGTTTACATATTGTCGTTTCCCCATTCGGAGATAGTGAGAGGAGCTGTCGACTCTAGAAAATGGAGTGCGAAGTGGAGAAGTCGAAATATTTCCGACATATTCTTCTACTTGAGTTCAATCGAGGGGTGATTGCAGCGCAGGCAATCATAGGCATTTACACAGTGTATGGGGATTATGCTATTGAACACAGCGCGGCAACAAAATGGTTTTCTCGTTCTAAGGAGGATCGTTTTGACATTAGTGACTCTCCATATTCAGGAAGACATTCGGGGTTTGATGAAGATCGTTTAAATGCATTAACCCACAATGATCCATGTCAGTGTACTCTACAAATGGCAAATGTGATCAACTGTGATCATACCACCACCGTGCGATAGTTCCATCCTATGGAGAATGTTCAAAAATCGGGTGTATGGGTACCAAATGCTCTAAGCCGAAATCACATATGTCAGCTGGTGGTCATATATGCACCTCTGCTTGCTCGTCAACAGTTGGCTCGTGAACAACACTAGTTGTTTCTATCCTGTATCATTACTAGTGATGATAATGGTCTCTTTATGCTAACATAAGGAAAATAAAGGAATAAATGAGCCCAAACAAAGCAGCAACTCCTCGTCCAGAGACCTGCACGCATCCACAAAAGATAATCTTATACCGATTGTGGAAAGCGACAGTGTGGTATACTACCAACTGCTTCCCCGAGGTCGAACTATCACTGCTGACCGTTATTGTAAACAACTGAGACGTCTTACAGACGCAATCCAAGAACAACGCCCAGGAAGTCTGCGTGAAGCAATGCTACTCCACAATAATGCCCGCTCGTATTCTGCCAGACAGACACAAAAACTATGCAGGAGCTGGGTTGGGAAGTCATTCCGCACCCACCTTATTCACATGATCTTACGCTCTCAGATTTTCACATTTTCCACTCTCTATCGAACAACCTTTTTGGATGAAAATGCGCTCCGAAATTGGCTCGATGAGTTCTTCGGCTCAAAACCATGTGATCTCTACAGTCGCAGAATCGAAAGGTTACCTCAGCGTTGACAGACTGTTGAAGATGGTGAAGCAGAATATACGAGTATTATTGACGACTAAAGTCTCTGCTATATGTATCTATTGTGTGTGTGTGTGTCTTTTTTTTAAACGCTATGAACTTATGCACCAACCCAGCACGTTTAACCTTACCTGCTAGTCTTCCGCTTTCTTGGCCGTTGCCAGCATCAGACATCACCTCTTCTAGCAGGGTTTCTGATTATTGATTAAAGGGTTGTAGGAGGCAAAATGAGACTTCTGCAGACCAGAAGTTGGACAGATCTGGTAAAGGCTTGCATATATTTCCATAAACACCCACATGGAAATGCGAGGTAGCCTACTATAATTAAACTTGCTGCAGGAGAAGACAAATGGAACAACTGTGTGATATAAACAAGGGTTCTGTTAGCTCGTCCAACCCTTGATCAGAAAGGAAAGAGAGCAATGACGAACAAATTGTAATGGTTACTATCCACTAGAAGTCCGCCTGCTTAGCTTGGTGGTAACGTGCTTACCTCCCATGCAAGCGGGCACGGGTTCTATTCCCAGCCGGTTTGGAGATTTTCTCCCCCCAGGGATTGGGCGTTGTGTTGCCCTCATCATCATTTCATCCTCATCACTGGCGCGCAAGTCACCAAATGTGGCGTCGACTGAAATAAGACTTGCACTTGGCGGCCGAACATCCCCGGTTGGAGCCTACCGGCCACCAGTGCCATACTCTCATTTCATTTCATCCACTAGAAAGGTTAAACTGAAGCACAGGCAGGGGCAATACAAAGCAAGATCGCACAGGTTTGTAGCACGTCCCCAATGTTATTCTATCCTCACAATGAGCAAGCAGGAAAGCAAACCAAAGAAACATTTGGAGTAGCAATTAAAGTGCAGGGAGAAGAACTGAGAAACAATGAGGTTTGTCTATGGTACTGTAATTCTTTTAGAAACAGCATAGGACTTGGAAGAGTACTTGAAAGGGATGGGCTGTGTTTCGAAAGGAGAAAATAAGATGAACATCAACAAAAGCGAAACAAGGACAATGGAATGTAGTCGAGTTAAATCAGAAGTTGCTGAGAGAATGAGATCAGGAAACGACACACTAATAATAGTAGATTGGTTTTGCTATTTCGGCAGCAAAACAACTGATCCTGGACGAAGTAGAGAGGATATAAAATGTAGGCTGGAAATTGTTAGAAAAGCGTTTACTAAGAAGAGAAATTTGTTAACATCGAATATAGACTTAAATGTTACGAAGTCTTTTCTGCAGCTCTTTGAGTGGAGTGTAGCCTTGTACGGAAGCAAAGCGTGGATGATAAACAGTTTGGACAAGAAGAGAATGTAAGTTTTGAAATGTGGTGTTACAGAGTAATCCTGATGATTAGACAGGCTGATCGAGTAACTTATGAGGAGGTACCAGTTGGAATTGGGGAGACAAGAAATTTGTGCTACAACTTAACTAAAAGTAGAGATATGTTGATAGAACACATTCTGAGACACCAAGGGATCACCAGTTTAGTTTTTGAGGGAAGTGTGGGGGCTAAAAATCGTAGAGGGAGACCGAGAGATGAATATAGTAAGCAGATTCAGAAGTATGTAGGTTGCAGCAGTTATTCGGAGATGAAGAGGCTTGCACAGGATAGAGTAGCATGGAAAGCTGCATCAAACAAGTCTTCGGACTGAAGACTATAACAGCACCAACTGTCAATGGTTACCGCATGCTCGTCTGAAAATCCAGTCTAATTTCAAGAAATGAATAGCATATTAAAGTGGCCATCAATTCGCTTTTACAGGGAGACGTTATTAAAGAAACTATAGCAGCTATCACTTGAAACGATTTCGAGGTCAAAACAGTAACTGTTTCAGAAGAGTTGATTCAGTATTTGTTTATAGCATTAACAGACTAATTTTTCCACTTATTCCACTAAGCCAATTATAGTCACTGCATAGAACTAGACACGTTCGTATCACAGTTATTTATGCACCATGAAGAGACTATTCCAGCGTCTTGTTTGATAGTGCACTGTGTTCTTTAGAATATCAGTACTATGTGACTGTCCTTTGTTTTACTCCTTGAGGGAAGTCCACTAATTACTCCAACAAAAAAGTAAAATAATCACCACGAATTAAAAGTATGTATTTTTCCTAAGACGTTATTTCGTCAAGGATAAATAACTGCTAATTTGCCTTTGTGAACTTTTGGTTTCTATTTGCTTTTAGTCTCATCATATATAAAGAAAAAGAAAATGATAGAGTTGTATTTTTGTGTATTTCAGTCTGTTTATAGTGGCACGGTATATTGTAGATACGTTTCATTTACCGTAGAAAATTACCTTACTTTCTGTGTTGCACAAAATTTCACAGAAACCCGGTCCAATTCTGTAATGGCAACAACCCTGTTTTCATATGTTTATATACGAGTACATACAGATATGTGCGCACTTGCTGCAATGTTACTTCTTTGTAATATAGACAGCCTAAAAATAATCAAGGTAAGATAATAATCCTGCTGTACGTATAATGGATTCCTAAAACGAACAGAAGAGTCTATTTAAATATATTCAGTCCTTTTGCGCCCAATTGTTTCGTTTTGCAATTTGATCAATAAATTTCACTTTTTTTTACTCTCGACCACTGCCAATTAAGCTGATCGACAACTTGACTGATTTTTACAGTCAAGATTATTATGGGATTGGATATGGACACTACAAAGCATGTGTTGGCGTTGTTCTGGGGGCCCTGCCTGAGCTTGCCCCACCCTGTAGCTTCCCCCACCATGTAGCTTCTCCCACCACGACTTCTCCCACTACTGCCTATGAGCCCCCACTATACGACTCCTCCTACAGTACGAAGAACGCGGTTGACATTCAGTTTCAGTGAGACCTCGGTGAATAGTGCGACTAGTCTTAGCTATTCGAAGGGCGTCTTAGTGCTTTGCTCGAGTTCCAGTCGGTTTCATAGTGTCAGTTGGATCACTCTACAGGGCATTATGTCGTCTGAGCCTGGCAATGAATTAGGATCGAACGCAGTTATGTGCTACTTTCCTTTGCTTCCATACTACGTCAAATATCAGATTGGGTTTGATATACTTGTTAACCCTCCTGATGCACAAACGGATCCATCTGTGGCCGGTCAACCTCCGCGCTTGATTCATGTTGATCTTTACTTCCCAGATGGTATTATCTGCAATCCTGCAAACTTCGATGAAATGCCAAATCCTCTTTCATTCGGAGATGGTGCGCCACATTTCTACCCTCCACTCCCTGATGTCCATCCACCACTGCACCCAGATAATCCACATCCATCCCAGTCGTTTTACCGTCAACTACGCCAGCAAGCTATGATGTTGCAAGAACAACTTTATACTCGTGTGCTTGTAGATATCATAAATGGCCAGCCTGGGGAATTTATGGTAATTGATGACACACCATACGATGTCATTCCTCATTGTAAAGAGTGCAATGAGTTTCACAGAGAGTCAGAACTTGTTCACATGAAACGACCCCGAGGTGTTCCAAAACGCAAGCGCTCAAAGCAGTCGCACAAACAGTCAGGGCGTTCACATCAGCGTCCATCAAAGTCCAGATCCACAGGTCAGCAGGATACATCACATGCAGCACCACACACAGCCGGTGAAAGTGTCACCACAGGCCCCAGTAAGTATAATATAATGCTTATGAAAATTTTCAGATAACAATTTAAGCATATTATGCTACATATTATCTGTGGATGTCTTTGTAATGCTTCCCGTAATTGTATTACTATATTCATGACTTGCACTAGAGATCTGCCAGACTAGTAAATTTCGATGCTACTACATGGAGACAACTAGTGAATACATTGTTGCCGACAAGGTTTGAAGTAGTTGTGTTATGTGATCGCTGAAAACCTTCCTTAATCACTAAAGAAATTTGTATTTTTGAGAGAATGTGGTATGATTTCTAAGTCTACTTTATGATTTTGGATTCGCAAGATGTACTAATCGCTTTCGAGTGTGATTCAGACTGAAGAAATGCACACTTACGATTTCAAAATACTAAAGCAAACTAATAATCGTAAAGAATATATTTCTTATATTTGTAGTATGTTATTCTGAAAGGACTGTATCGTAAACCAGAATCTGATATTTCCTGTGCATTTCAGTTTGTCTCTCTTTCAAAATTGAGTATACTATTTCCTATATTTTCCACTCATTCACCTCTAGTTTTCCCCTCTGTGACGAAATTACAATGATATGAAGTTATGTTCATATTTAGTGAAAAACCACCATGTTACTTATTTATGATATTCGTTTGCTTTTCTGCAATGTGTAACAACAAATACTTTATCTAACATTTACGGAGATAAGTTCTGCTAGAGACAATATGAAAACATAAAAAAATACCTGCCATCACACAGTAAGTGGTATTTAATTTGAAACTGCACTACTAGTTGTGGACATGTACTTAGTAAAATAACATGCTACCTACTACCACTCAGTAAGTGGTACCTAATTTGAAATTGCACTACTAGTTCCAGCTACATACCGTACATGAATTGCTAATTCAAGTTAATGAAAATATCTGAATTTCCAGTAAGGAAATCTTAATGAAACTGTGAAAAGTCATAATTGTCAAACCTCTATGTTCAGCTGTATTTTGGGAACTCAAAATCCCTCAGTGATTTACAAATAATTTGCATAAAATATGAATCTTCACACATGAATGTTACTAGTTCATGAGTCACAGAGGCACACAACATACTTCATTTAATTCTTTGCTACAGCCTAGAAAGAATATAAAAGGAAATTACAATAATTTAACAGCATTGCAGAGCATAGAGAATCTGAGAAATATTTATTTACTTGTAATTTCTTTTTTATTCTATGCTTAAACTTTTTCATTGTATGCAATCTTACTAGGTGTGCTGTACTAAACTAGTTATCAGTGAGTTAGCTGTAGTAAAGGATTTGTTAGAGGTCTATGTTTGGTAAGCAATTCATACAGAAAGTAATGGAGTTGCTCACAAGAATGATAATAGCTGCCAGTCCTCACTTGTTTATCAGTCTTGAACGGACCTTATAATGTGTCATTATGGGAATATAAGCACAGTATGTCATAGGTGGCTTTACAAACTGTGTCTTTGAAGTGTCTTGCAGTTAATATATTTTTCTATATTTGCCCACAGATTTTATATGCCATTTATTGCAATAACTGTGACATAAGCTAGTCCTGTGGGTTTCTTTTTTTTCAGAAAAAGATCTGCAAAAGTGTACAGTGACTCAACAGTTGCCAGAGGAAGATGGGTTACATGAAATAGCGACAGGAATACAAAACAAAAATGTTTCCACTCTGGCTGCTGTTGCAACCATCGAAAAGGCAATGGCTCGTTTGACTATACAAGGTAAGAATAATGAGGGAAATGTAGTTCAGGACAATGAAAAGTTTTATGCAGATGGAAATGCTGATAACGACAACTAGATGGATGCAAATTTAGCAACATTGCGAATCTTGTCACACATCCTGTACTCAAAGTCATGAGGAATTTTATTTGTATTTTATGTTGCCGGTCAAGTCAATTATGTTGTGAAACCAGAACTGACATTTTGTCTGCGCATTTCGGTGTTAAGTATTTCCCTTTCAGCATTGTGTATTTAACACTATTTCCTACGTTTTATACACATTCAGCTCGATTTTTCTGTTCTGTGATGCAATTACAATGATGTGAAGTTATGTCCATAGTTAGTGAAAATCAACCAAGTGTATTTGTTTATGATATTTGTTTGCTTTTCTGCAACATACAATAGCAAATACTTTATACAACATTTTAACAGATGAGTTCTATCGGCCCACATCTCGTGGTCGTGCGGTAGCGTTCTCGCTTCCCACGCCCGGGTTCGATTCCCGGCGGGGTCAGGGATTTTCTCTGCCTCGTGATGGCTGGGTGTTGTGTGCTGTCCTTAGGTTAGTTAGGTTTAAGTAGTTCTAGGGGACTTATGACCACAGCAGTTGAGTCCCATAGTGCTCAGAGCCATTTGAACCATTTTTTTGAGTTCTATTAAAAGGAGTATGAAATATCTGCTGTCACTCAGTAAGTGGTGCTGTCCCTATTTGAAATGGCACTGCTAGTTACTGACTTGCACTCATTAGTTGCAGCCACATGCATAAATTTCTAATTCAGGTTAACGAAAATATCTAAATTTCCAGTAAGCAAATCTTAATGAAACTGGGCACAGTCATAATGGTCAAGCCTCTATGTTCATCTGTATTTTGGGAACTCAGAATCCCTCAGTGAATCAGAAATAATTTGCACAAAATATAAATTTCCACACATGAATGATATTAATTCATGAATCACAGATGCACATCAACATACTTCATTTATATTTTTGCTGCAGTTCACGATACAACATAAACGGAAATTTTAACAATTAATAGCATTATGGAGTATACAGCACCTGAGAAATATTTGTTTACTTGTAATTCATTTTTTTCTGCTAAGCTTAACTTTTTTCATTGTATGTAACCTTACTAGCTGTGCTATAGTAAACCAGTTGTCAGTGAGTTACATGTGGCAAATGATTTGTTGAAAGTCCATAAAATCTTCTATGTTTGACTTGTGACTCAGAGAGAACAACATGGAGTTTCTCACAAGAATGATAACTGGCAGACGTCACTTGTTTTTCAGTCTTGAAAGAACCTTATAATGTGTAATTATGAGAAAATAAGCACAGTATGCTATAGGCAGCTTTACACAGTGTATCCCTAAAGTGTCCTACAGTTAATATTTTTTTTGCATACTTACCCACAGATTCGACACGCCATTTATTGCAATAACTGTGATGTACACTATACCTGTGGTTTCTTTTTTTTTCAGAAAACAGTCTGCAAAAGCAAGAAAAGCCTACATTGACTCAACAGTTGCCAGAGGAAGAAAGGTTACATGAAATAGCAACAGGGATACAAGACAAAAATGTCTCCACTGAGGCTGCTGCTGCCACCATAAAAGATGAAATGGATCGTTTGAATTCGCATGAAGAGAATGATGATGGAAATGTCGTTCAGGACAACGAAAAGCTCGGTGAAGATCCAAATGTCGATAACGACAAATAGATGGATGCAAATTTAGCAACATGATGAATCTTTTCACTCATCCTGTTCTCAACGCCATGGGGAATTTTATTTGTATTTTAGACATTTTGGCAAATTACGGCTTCTAAAGTAATGTACGTAACTTTATTTACCACACAGGAGGCGGTTCAGAGATTTATGTAAGCATGCATGTGGTGTCTGGCTCAGGTTTTTTTAAATGTAAACATGAAAAAATCATTTTTACGCTATGAGTAGAGTTTTCTAGTGTAAAGATTGATTGAAAGCTTTTCAGATGATGATAGAACGTTTAGCAAGTAGAAAAAGTGGTCAGCCATCTGAAAGTAATCTTCCAGGTGTCTACAGTGTCAACTAGTTGTTTATTAAGATGACATGTAGCATTTTATACTAATGTATACTTACTGCCTGGTACCTGCATTCTGTGGTGGGTATGAATAAGAAGGTTGTCCAACCACAGTTATTGTGATTTCTATTGAACAGCGATCTTTCAACAGTGGTTACATCATTTTCCACTGCTGTGTAAAATACTTGTGACTTTAACATGTGTGCTTCACTCATACCCGTTAATGAATTAAAAACCTAAGTAAAATGTTCATTTAAAGCAGGAAACATATGATATAGAATTGCTATGTTACTAGAATTTTGACAGAATACATTACTGTTTGATGAACAAGCTTAATATGGAAACTTGTATTGGAGTTGTAACTGCTGTCAGATTATTGTTATTGAAGAATTACTGTAGGTAGAAGAGGGAATTATAGAAAATTATAGTTGGAAATTGAAGTAGATATTTCAGTTGAATAGACTGTTGTAATCATGTAATTGACATTTGGATGTGATAGATAATATCTGACTGATGTAGCTGTGTAGTTTCTGTGCTACAATTGGGTTTGATTTCATGAATTATCAATTTATTGGTTGTTATAAGTGACTTGTAAAATTTTTGTGAGAATTAAGTAAAAAATGGGTGTCAAAACCATTTTTTATACAATGTGAGAAACGAATGCTTAGCTTCTATATTACATACAGTATCATACATGACAGTTAATTATAGCCTTTTATGGTATAACCGAATATACTGATAAATTTCTAATTGGATAAAGATAAATTTGTGGGTAATGTGTTTTCTCTAAATATATCATGTGTATATTACTATGAATCCTAAAATGATAATTAATGAAATTTTGGCATTACATAGTTCTACTTACTGGTAATCATTTTTCTATGACTCTTCTAAAAACTGAAGTTGCCGAGCACCTGTACTGCTATAAGTATGCTAACAATGTGTAAAACATATAGTTTGACACTTGTTCAAATATAGAAACTTGTTATCCTTGTTATATTTGTGAAAATACTTATGGAATTGGAAATTTCATTTGAGCTGTATTTTTTCTAATTAGTTTTTTCTTATAATATTATATTATATCTGTACGTTTTTCATTAAATAAAGGATCAATACCCTGAACAAAACTCTTTTGTGTAATTATTTTCTTATTGCTTTTTAGGCAACTGGTAAGCAATAACATATCTAAATAAAAGCTGGAAGGCCTCTGCAGCATATGCTGAGGGCTATCACAGAGAAAATTAATATTGGTACTAAGACTGAAGACCAAGTGAGGTAACGCAGTGGGTAGCACAATGGACTCGCATTCGGGAGGATAACGGTTCAATCCCGCATCCGGCCACCCAGATTTAGGTTTTCAGTGATTTTCCTAAATCGCTCCAGGCAAATGTTGCGATGGTTCCTTTGAAAGGGCATGGCCGACTTCCTTCCCCATCCTTCCCTAATCTGATGAGACCGATAACCTCGCTGTTTGGCCTCCTCCCCCAAACAACCCAGCCCTAATAAGACCGTAGATCCCCATGACTGACACAGTGAGTGCAATTTGCACATTATTCATTTCATTATGAACAATATTAATGTTTGTGTTAAAGATGCTACCATAAACGTAGTGTCAGGATTTTCTGCAGTATTAACTAAAATTATATACGCAATATTTTTCACATAAGCAAAATAGACATAAAAACGTTCATAGATAACTAGTAAAGTTACTCGGTCAGAGAAAACAGGTGCTATTTCTAGACAGTTTTGCAGGTATGTCTTCACATTTGCAGTACATATTTTATGTATGTATATGCAGAATAAAAAGTATATTTTTTCTAGCTAATATAACGATCATCAAGAATATATGCAGATTTTCTTATACTGTATTGCTTGGAAGATTCAGGACAAAAATCAAAAAAGTAATCTTTCATTAAATGACTTTTAGCACCAAATAATTAGACCAATATCTAAGTTAGAAAAATAATGTTAAAATCATTTATAACATGAGTTTATCAGTTTTGTAAGTGAAAAATTACCGTTCTTTTGGTTTAGTCATTTCATGAGTCTCATGCTGAAGGTAAATGAAGAAAATATATTTGTAAAACACACTATTGTTTTGGCGGCACATCAGTTTTAAAGTAGTATTAAAGTTTCAGTGTGTTCAGCAAGCTATTACTTCATTATCTTTTTTACATGCTTTGTTTAAGTTTGTTCTTGTATGTCTCTGTCATAGTTTTCACATTACCAATATTATAATGAGATTTGGCTGTAAAACTTGCTCAACTGCAAATATTCTCGTGAATGGATGGGGTCACTACATTTCTTGAAACTATGCTTACTGAATGAAAGTTTGTTATGTCACTGAGAAGAGGACACCAATTTTATTACTACGACGTGACGCATAATAACACAAAAATCTAAAAAATGAATACCATACAGTTCACAAAAACTGTGCCTCTTGTAAAAAATAGTCTCTCTCACTGAAAAAGGCACCTATTACAACAATTCACATTCATTTTCCAGTGCATTTTTTCAGTACAAATTCAATATAGTCACCAACGCTCTAGATATAACACACACATTACTATTAGAATCTCTTGTTCACTTAAACACATATTTGCTCAGTTACTGGATTCTTAGCAAAATTTCTGAAACCTCCTATCGTATACTGATACTATACAACATGAAGTAGTAGAAAGTAAATAAAAGGAGCGCAGGTGCGTCACTTAAAGGCAAACAACGAGAACGCTGTAGTTGGTTTCTCAACAGCAGTAACACATTTTATGAACATATTTGAGTCTATTTAGAAAGTTAAGAAATTCTGATTTACAATCTATAGAAAATGTTTTTAATCGTTCAAGCAATAAGTGACCAAGGAAACGTCAGCCACTCGCATTTATACCTCGGGTCCACATTCATAGAGCTGATGTGACAACACAGTTGCCACATAAAATCGTGTAAGAGGCTCACAGACATGTTGAAAATAAACAGTAGCACTATATAAAGGCTGGACTGGTCACAATTAAAAATTCATGTTTGAAAATGTAATGACTTTATTGCTCGTAATATAATGTGTTTCGGACTTTGCAGTCTTTAGATGTCTGTGATAAAGTACCAAAGATACATGGAAATTACAAAACCGAATCAGAACAGTGAACTACAAGAAGAAAGCTCAGTTGTTCACACAAGGTGCTTCAGGCAAAAATATGCCTAGCAGCATGATGCTGCACATAGATATAAAGCTTACAAGATGTGTACATAACAATCGTTAGCAGACTAGTGAAATAATCTTTAACATGAAACTTACAGGTGAACATTCATGCCAGATGTCAGCATAACAGTGATGGTGGCGCCATACCTCTTCGTAATTCACAACAGAGCCCAAAAAATTAAATCATAAAAATACAATGGTCAAATATACATGATAAAATTATAACAGGAAGCAAGACTGCAAAAGATTTTTTAGTTTATAATGAGGACAGGAACAAAAAAGCTGCATGGCTACCGTCAGGTGGCAAAGTAGTAGCAAATATGATGACGTACTGTGGGGCGGCGGTTAATTTGAAAAAAAATCTATTAATTGCTGTATAAATGCTTGCATGTTGAATCAGTTTCTGGCTTTTAGAACGTTATTAATGCTGTCTTTCGCCGTTCTCAACACAGGCTCTCTATTTACTTTTTAGCACCCAGAAAGTGATTTAACAAACGTGAAGCCTGTAAATAGAGTTCCTAGTGCCCACTTCATCTGAGAATACCATTATAGCTGCAGCTTATAGCTCTGAGGAAATAGGTGATTGTCCGGGATTTCTAATCAAAAACGGTTTTCCAAAATAGTTGAGTATATTCTGAAATTCACTGATAAAAAACACAAGTACCCCTACAACCTAACTAACAGAGCAGTTCAGAGTCTAATGCGCTGATGCAACTATAAATGTCCGAATTAAATGTTAAAAAGAATGCTCACCATAATTTGATGAAAATATTTCATCAAACGCCACGCTAAATATTTGGTAGAATGTCTGTCCCGCGACGGCACGTGAAAATACGACAATACGTAAACTGAAGCTAGATAATGAAAATCATCCCAGAATTAACACTTCACTTGAAATGTTTTCATGGTTCCGCATATCTCTAGTAACTTAATACGGCACCCGAGGCTGTTTGTAGCAGTGATACCGATGCGACGCGACTCCCGACACAGATGGCGTGTCATTCAGCGTCTGGTGAGAACTGGGGCCTTGCTTCCGCGTGCAACGTTCTTATATATAAAGCCGCGGTGTGGACGGCTAAGGGAACGCCTGATCAAATCGGCTCTCCCGACTAGCCGCTGGGCTAGTAACGCACCACTTCAAGTTACATAATAATTTATAGCTTCTTTTGCTGATGGCCGATGAAGCTCTTAATTTAAACGTGCATTCAGCACGCAGGTAAGTATTGATAATAAAATTTTGACGTGGCTAAGTTAAATATTTTGGGCGAGAGGATTAATTAAATTACACTGCACGCAGTAGATGAGCTCTGAACTGGCCCTTTTGAGATCCGCTATCTCTATAATTTTATAGGTATTCAAAAGAAACTTTTCACATCTTCATAGTCATAGCGGACCTCCAACCTATTTAAATCTAAACATCCTAGCCTTATTTATTAGCCTACTTAATCTATCTTGCTTCCTTCAGTTTTGAGATGAAAACCAGAAAATCACGAATTTCCACTAAAATCTTAATTTGTGAAATCCAAAGTACTGTTTTTATTAAATCATTATGAAAGATGAATCTAAATATAAATTTTGAAGTCTCTAGCTCGTTTCTGTTGCGCCAATGATTTTTTCAGAAAAACGTCCAAATTTCTAAAATGGCTGAAGTTATCGAACTGATATTTAACACACATTAATTTAGTATTATTCCTGACATGTTAGAAAAGTTTTAGGTCATTTGCTTGATTTTTAAGGTATTGCACAACATTTATGACGTCAGAGCTAGTTACAGCAGACTGGCTGGCACACAATGGAAACTGATGTGAATTTACTACAGCGTGAGTAGGCTGCTTCCCTACAGTACTTCGTCAAGATTGATAGTGAATTTTAGATATGAGAAGTACTAGATATGAGTATGTAGTTCAACAACAAAATAATTAGTTACAAACTTTAAAATGTAAAATAAAACCCAATAAACGAAGACGTATTGGCTGTTATCAGGTAGCAGAATAGTAGCAACATTGACGCTGTACATAGTTGTAGCTGAAAATGGCTATATTAAAAGCTAAACAAAAAATAATACATAATCACAATGCAAATAAAAAACGAATGAACAGAGTCATATTGACTGACGTCAGCTTGTAATAAAAACTAACAGATGAAAGAAGCACAAGAGCTATGGCGAGCATCTTTACAAAAGTTGTAAATGCATAGAAATAGAACAAAGTAAACAAATATATCGTGATACAAAGACGCGAACCTTTCTAAGGAACATAGGTAGCAATCTGTTACTGCTAGTATAAAAAGTGAAGACGTATGAAAATGAGAATAAGATACAATTTCTAAGAAAAAAGAACCAGTGCATCAAATGCAGACCTGTCAATGGTTTTAATTATATAACGAGGAAATATTGTTGTATAGAAGGAGCTATCACGTCATGCTGCATATCGTTGATCTACATTTGAATGTTAATCTCCAATTTATAACTAAAGTATTTACTCTACACATACGGAGAAAATATTGTACTACTCCACTGGGGTTACTATGACGTGCTCTAGAAACAAAGACAAACCTTTACTACTCACCAAACCGTCAACACGAGGTCTGTAAGCATTACGAAGCACGCTCTGTGTCCATCTTTTACATCATCATGCCATAAAGAAATACTGAAAGAAAAGAAAATTTCATTCATGTACAACTTAATTTGTCTTGCTACGCGATATCTCAGTAGGCACATAGGGCACACGTTGTCGACATCATGATCGCCTTACTCCCAAAACTGCCATCCGATCTAGCCACCATAACTTGCCTTCTAGATGGGTAAGAAGAAACGTCTTTTAATAATTCATTTTTTTTTCAGTGCGCTATTCAAATGTAGAATGTGGATGTGTGAAGAAAGTTACCACTAGTGCACAATAGTAAGAAAAAAAATACTGGGGCACTGTGCTGGCTATGAATGTTGTAAATCGGCCATGTGGTAAATTAATATTGGCCTCTGGTTTTGGAATACTGAAGTAATTCACATCCTGTATCCATGTATGTGTTAGTACCATATCTCAAAACATGCCTATAATTTTACATAGAGAGACTACATAGCACCAAGGTGTGTGAGGTGCTGCGTCGCCTGACTCTCTCAACACACACACACACACACACACAGAGAGAGAGAGAGAGAGAGAGAGAGAGAGAGAGAGAGAGAGAGAGAAACATCACTAGCCCTGATGATGCATGTCAGATACCACACAACTAGCATACGTCTTGACGCAGTGCATTATCGTCACAATTTAGTGAAATACTACACTGAGACTGAGGGAGGTAGCGCAGTGGTTTGCACACTGGACTCACATTCGGGAGGACGACAGTTCAAACCCACATCTGGCCATCCTGATTTCGGTTTTTCGTGATTTCCCTAAATCCCTTCAAGCAAATTCCAGGATGGTTCCTTTGAAAGGGCACAGCCAACTTCCTTCCTTATCCTTCCCTAATCCGATGGGACCTCGCTGTTCGGTCTCATACCCAAATTCAACTAGCTACAGTGAGATGACAAAAGTCATGGGATAGCATATGTAAAGATGGTGGTAGTATAGCGTATGCAAGGTATAAAAGAGCAATGCATTGGCGGACCTGTCATTTGTACTCAGGTGATTTATGTGAAAAGGTTTCCAAAGTTATTATAGGCACAAAATGGGAATTAACAGATTTTTTCATGTGTTTGACTTGTTTACCTGCTTTGGGCTGCCTCTACATATATGACTTAATAATGTTCTAAAAACTTTTAGCATTGTACTTGATAATGGCATAAAAGCCGAAACTTGCATAGTACAGAAGATAAATGTAATAATACAGTCAACTGGCTGTTTACTCTCTTAAAAAGTATTGCACAACTGTGGCTCAACGCCCTCGAAAATTCATCAGCCATTGCCAGACTTTGAATGCGGAATAATAGTTGGAGATAAACTCAGGCGATATTCTATTTCGGAAATCCTTAGGGAATTCATATGCTCAGATCCATAGTGTCAATAGTGTGCCGAGAATAGCACATTGCAGGCATTACCTCTCACCACAGGCAACGCAATGACCGACGGTCTTCACTTAACGACCGAGAGCAGCGGCGTTTGCGGATAGTTATCAGTGCTAACAGACTAGCAGCACTGTGTGAAATAACCTCAGAAAGCAATGTGGAACGTACGACAAACATGTCTGTTAGGACAGTGCCACGAAGTTTGGTGATAATGGGATATGGTAGCAGGCGACCAACGCAAGAGCTTTTGCTAACAGCACATCGCCTGTAGTGCCTCTTCTGGGCTCGGGACCATATCGGTTGGACCCTAAATGGCTGAAAAATTGTGGCCTAGTGAAATGAGTCCCGATTTCAGTTGGTAAGAGCAGATGATACTGTTCGAGTGTGGCACAGACCTCCCCCCCCCCTCCCCCCCAACCCCCCCCTCCCCCCCCCGGAGCCGTGGACCCAAGTTGTCAACAAGGCTCTGTGCAAGCTGCTGGTGACTTACGTAATGGTGTGGGTTGTGTTTATATACAATGAACTGAGTCCTCTGGTCCAACTGAGCCAATCGCTGACTGGAAATGGTTACGCTCGGCTACTTGGAGACCATTTGCAACCATTCATGGACTTCATGTACCCAAACAACGACGGAATTTTTATGGACAACAGTGCGTCATGTTGTTTGCGACCGGTTTGAAGAATATTATGGACAATTAGAGGAAATGATTTGGTTACCCATATAGCCCGACGTGGGACATAATCGACTGGTCAGTTAGCGCACAAAATCTTGCACCAGTAACACTTTCACAGTTATGGTCGGCTATAAAGGCAGCATGGCTCAATATTTCGGCAGGGGACTTCCAACGACTTGTCGAGTCCATGCTACGTCGAGTTGCTGCACTAGGCCAGAAAAATTGAAGTCCGACACGATATTAGGAGGTATCCCATGACTTTTGTCACCTCAGTTTATAGTGATCGACTATAAGTTCAAATGGTTCAAATGTCTCTGAGGACTATGCGACTTAACTTCTGAGGTCACCACTCGCCTAGAACTTAGAACTAATTAAACCTAACTAACCTAAGGACATCACACACATCCATGCCCGAGGCAGGATTCGAACCTGCGACCATAGCGGTCGCTCGGCTCCAGACTGTAGTGCCTAGAACCGCACGGCCACTCCGGCCAGCAGACTATAAGCCTCAGGATATTTATCAGAGAACTAAATCGATTGACGACTTCATAACAAAAACAATCCTAGTCAGTTTTTGTCAGTCGTTTTCGCGATTTCAGCGCAATCTTGTTGTCATCACCGAGACTCACAATTTGTTCTAGCCAGATATGGCAGAAACGTCCCTTGTCTTGAGTTCTGCAGCTCAGAAATGTGATGTTCCTACAAAAACAGCCCGTGTCAAAATAATATTTGACAAAAACAGCCTTTGTCTTTTGACAAGCAGGCGACAATGCAACCTCAATGTTCATTGTCGCTCTCGATGTAGTTGTCTGATTATTTCAATCTATTCTTTGGAAAGTGACGCTTCAGTGTATGAGATTCTATTATGAATTCCTAAGAATATGTTCAGTGGCCTAAAATGCAGAAACTTCAAGAAAGAACAAAAATGTAATAAATAAGCAGAAGCTGATGGGTGAGCAACACTTGAATTACGTTGACAAAAGTATTCCCGCGAAACGTGTTGGAGATGGCTGCAAATAAGCACTGTTTAAATTCTTTATTTCCACCAGAGGTATGCAGGTGACGTGACGTCCGCTCCCTTTGGTTGCAGATGCCAAAGACCTTTTTAAAATCTTATCATGTTTAAGCTCAGAGAAACATCGCACAAAGTCATCGTTATCAAAATCTTATGTTTAAGATCAAAGAAACATCTCACAAAGTCATCGTTATCATAATCGTTGTCGTTATAGTCATCGTCATCGTCGTTGTCGTCGCAAAGTAATTCCGCCAGAATTTTCAGACATTTTGCATTGAGAAAAAGAAACCCTTGAAAGCTTGCTTACGACTAACAAGAGAAGCAAACATGATGTACAAAAATATATTCATAAGTAATTCCATTTACGCACATACAAATCAATACATATTTCATTCGATTTTCTGGAAGCTGTACCATGTGGAAGAAAACACTCACTCGCGCCGGGTTACTCACGACAAATGCATGCAAACAGTCGTGTCGGGTCAGTCGCACACCAATGGCAGTTTAACGTGAAACAGTAATACCAAAAACTACTCCGATTACACTATTTCAGACATATAGACAGTTAAAGAAAAGAAATTGTTTTGTTCAGAAGCTATTTTAGCGGTAAAACTCTCGCACGCAAACGGTTCAGGCGTAGTCCACGAGCTCTCTAGTTGTCCTCCCCCTTCTATAAGTACCAGGAGTGAAACGATGAAAAAAAATGTTTTACAACCCCTACCAGAGGACCTAACAAGTTTTGCCGCCCCTGTGGAGCTGGTACCCGATTCGGGCCGCACCCCTCGTAACCCACATTGCTACACCACTGCTTGTGTGGGCAATGCGTTTGGTATGGGGAAAGCGGGAGCAGCGATAATGATCTGGGCGGCGACTCACTCGTGTTCGATAATATCGTCGACAGTCTGAACTCCTTCGATATTAATAAACTTTTTGGAGCTAGTCTCGCATGTGACTTCGTGAAAGTCACAAGTTGTGCTAAGAAGGGAATAGCGCCGCTGAAATTTGAGAATTTGTGATAAGTTCCTATGGGACAAAATTGCTGAGGTCATCAGTCGCTAGGCTTACACACTACTTAATCTAACTTACGCTAAGGACAACACACACATCCGTGCCCGAGGGAGGACTCGAAGCTCTGACGGGGGGAGCCACACGAACTGTGGCAAGGCGCCTAAAACCGCGCGGCTACACCCTGCTGCTACGCGCCAGTGAACAATAATGTTGCACTACTGGCCGTTAAAATTGCGACACCACGAAGATGATATGTTACAGACGCGAAATTTAACCGACAGGAAGAAGATGCTGTGATATGCAAATGATTAGCTTTTCAGAGCATTCACACAAGGTTCACGCCGGTGGCGACACCTACAACGTGCTGACATGAGGAAAGTTTCCAACTGATTTCTCATACACAAACAGCAGCTGACCGGCGTTGCCTGGTGAAACGTTGTTGTGATGCCTCGTGTAAGGAGGAGAAATGCGTACCATCAGGTTTTAGACTTTGATAAAGGTCGGATTGTAGCCTATCGCGATTGCGGTTTATCGTATCGCGACATTGCTGCTCGCGTTGGTCGAGATCCAATGACTGTTAGCAGAATATGGAATCGGTGGGTTCAGGAGGGTAATGCGGAACGCCGTGCTGGATCCAAACGGCGTCGTATCACTAGCAGTCCAGATGAGAGGCATCTTATCCGCATGGCTGTAACGGATCGTGCAGCCACATCTCGATCCCTGAGTCAACATATGGGGACGTTTGCAAGACAACAACCATCTGCACGAAAAGTTCGACGACGTTTGAAGCAGCATTGACTATCAACACGGAGACCATGGCTGCGGTTACCCTTGACGCTGCATCATAGACAGGAGCGCCTGTGATGGTGTATTCAACGATGAACCTGGGTGCACGAATGGCAAAACGTCATTTTTTCGGATGAATTCAGGTTTTGTTTACAGCATCACGATGATCGCATCCGTGTTTGGCGACATCGCGGTGAACACACATTGGAAGGGTGTATTCGTCATCGCCATACTAGAGCATCACCCGGCGTGATGGTATGGGGTGCCATTGGTTACACGTCTCTGTCACCTCTTGTTCGCATTGACGGCACTTTTAACAGTGGACGTTACATTTCAGATGTGTTACGACCCGTGGCTCTACCCTTCATTCGATCCCTGAAAAACCCTACATTTCAGCAGGATAATCCACGACCGCATGTTGCAAGCCCTGTACGGGCCTTTCTGGATACGGAAAATGTTCGACTGCTGCCCTGGCCAGCACATTCTCCAGATCTCTCACCAATTGAAAACGTCTGGTCAATGGTGGCCGAGCAACTGGATCGTCACAATACGCCAGTCACTACTCTTGATGAACTGTGGTATCGTGTTGAAGCTGCATGGGCAGCTGTACCTGTACACGCCATCCAAGCTCTGTTTGACTCAATGCGCAGGCGTATCAAGGCCGTTATTACGGCCAGAGGTGGTTGTTCTGGGTACTGATTTCGCAGGATCTGTGCACCCAAACTGCGTGAAAATGTAATCACATGTCAGTTCTAGTATAATATATTTGTCCAATGAATACCCGTTTCTCACCTGCATTTCTTCTTGGTGTAGCAATTTTAATGGCCAGTAGTGTAGTTTGATGACAGAAATGAAGCGACGCAATTTTGTTGCAAAGTAGATGAATTAATGGTGCAATTTTATTAAATGAGTTTAGTAGTCAGTGGAACTGACAATTAGTGTTTAATCATGCGCCAGCTTGCATCAGGCTAATACTTCTTGTGTTTGGAAGATCGCTCTGATGTTGAATAGAATAAATTCTAATTAAAGCTCAAATCGATCCAAGTGTCACCTAATTTACTTAGATTGGTGCATATATTTGCTGAACGCTCTATCGTTTTCAGCTAGTTGCTGCTATTTTAGGAGCAGAATATTACGGATAAGCGTGGGTACCCATGGGCAACGCAAAACAATTCTTCCGCGCAGTCATATGTTTCGTCGTACTGTGGGAAAGTGATAACGTAGGGAGCAGTCGGTGTTCAGTATTTTTGATCCTCTAAACCTCGTTTGTGAAGTCACAAGGGTAATACTAAAAAGTCATAGGATATGATAAGGTCACGTAAAATCAGTATTACGGAAAGCAAAGGGAATATTAGATATGTTGGAAGAGATTTAGGAAAATGCAATGCATCCCTAGAGGAAATAGCATACAAGTTGCTCGTGTGGTCAGTTCTAGTATATTGTTCCATTATCAAGCAGCCATGACAACCAACGAACGAATTGGAAAAGTGCTTTTAGAATCGTAAAAGATCGGCGTTGGCCATATGATACTAGGGCGTGTTCCATTTATATGATGACCGCACATGCATGGTTGTGTTTGCGGGTCACCGGAGCCGAGCAGGCCAGTCGAATGGGTCCCACGTCTCCCTGTTAACACTCAATTGGATGCACCTCAAATAGGCGTGTGGATAGTCGTACCTGGATAGTCGCTATGGATCTGAGAGATCCACACGAGGCAAATGTATAATATTATTTGAAAAAAAGTAAATTTTTCATTCAAAATGTGGAACATGAGGCATGATTGTCTTTAATTGTCCATATGTATATGAACCAAATGGAACAAAAAATACGTAACATTTTGTGCTTCATCAGTTGTATCATTTTCCATATTTTCCATGAATCTGGGAGTTAGCAATTATAAATTGACTGTCTGCTAACTCTTTGATAACTTGTATATGAAAATAAATTCCCTGATAACATCTTAGAAATACAAATTTCACAATGTATCAACGATAACACTAGGAACAATCACTTTCAAAGCGATCAAAGTACAGTTCTTATGAAAGTTGAAAAATTCAATCATTATCGAAGTAATACGATGACTGGAACTAAGAAAAATATCACTCAGTTATACGAATATGTGTTGCCTGTTCTTTCGGAATCCGCAGCTGAGACTTATTACATGTAAACTGAAGGTGGAGGGAGAGAACGGAAAGGAAAGGGAACGGATTAGTGATGTCAGCTGCATCGGAACGTTACAAGTAATCAGCGGAGACAAATGAAGATGTGTGCCGGACCAGGATTCGAACCCGAGATTTTTTGCTGACTAGACAGGTGCGTTAACCACTGCCCCTCCAGGGACACAGTGTTTATCGGAACTGCACGGACTATCTCGGTACGTCCACCCTTCTACTGAGCGCCACCTATTCGCAGTCCCTGTACATTTCCTCCTTGGTAGCTACTCTGAGATTCTTGTACGAAAAAAAAAAAAAAGAATCAAATGGTTCTGAGCACTATGGGGCTTAACATATGAGGTCATCAGTCCCCTAGAACTTAGAACTACTTAAACCTAACTAACCTAAGGACATCAAACACAGCCATGCCCGAGGCAGGATTCGAACCTGCTACCGTAGCAGTCGCGCGGTTCCGGACTAAAGCGCCCAGAACCGCTCGGCCACCGCGGCCGGCGCGGGGAGTGAGAAAACTTGGATTTCATATTCGAGCGTCTGCTTATAAGCCACACATCACGCCGGTGAATGCGAAACGACGCCTCGCTCGGTGTAAGGAGCGTAAACATCCGACGATTGAACAGTGGAAAAAACGGTGTGTGGAGTGGCGAATCACGGTACACACCGTGGCGATCCGATGGGAGGTTGTTGGTTTGGCGAATGCCCGGTGAACGTCATCTGCCAGCGTGTGTAGTGCCAACAGCAAAATGGGGATGGCCATTGCATCTTTCAACAAGAACAGACACCGCGCATAAATATAACTGATTCGCCTAGATGGGCAATAGATTCATCTTCTTGATTGTGGATGCACAAGAACGTTCCGCCTCCTGTGGGAATTCCAGAGAAGCAAAGAAGGAGGAAATGGACATGAACGGTGAATAGGTGGCGCTCAGTGGGGATGTGGGTCGGTTATGAGGTGTACCAAGACAGTCCGTGCAGTTGCAATAAACACTGTGTTCCTGGTGGCGCAGGGTTTAATGCACCTGTCTATTAAATAACAGCTCCCGGGCTCGAATCCCGGCCTGGTACACATTTTCACTCTCATCGCCACTCATTCGTGTAAGGTCCCGATGCAGCTGACATAGCTAATCCCTTCCTTTCCCTTTCCTTTCGTTTTCCCCCCCTCCGCCTTCAGTTTACATATAAAATATCACTCAGTCGTCGTCCCAACAGTTTCTTTTCTTTTTCACAATCATCAGTAAACACAAAGGCACAGTGGCGAAGGCGCGAGCATAAACCACACTGTTTTCATGTGTACTTTGTCAGTCATCTTTTCTTAGTTCTGAGAGAGATGCGGCAGCAGTTCCGAGCACTCACTTCAGAAGAGTTGGGTTCAGCAGAAGTGCAAGTCGAAGAGGGATCAGCAACTCTGGGTAGGGTTTCTGCAGATCTTATACAAATGGACTATGACGAATTGGAGACCAACTGTCGCCTCACCAACTGTGCTTCCCAAGCTTCACAATGTGATCAAAAGTATCCGGACACTCCCAAAACGATACATTTTTCATGTTGGGCGCATTGTACTGCCAACTACTGCCGGGTACTCCATGTCAGCGACCTCAGTAGTCATTAGACATCATGCGTGAGCAGAATTGGGAGCTCCGCGAAACTCACTGACTTCGAACGTGGTCAGGTGATTGGGTGTCACATGTGTCATACGTCTGTACGCGAGGTTTCCACAGTCCTAAACATCCCTAGGTCCACTGTTTCAGATGCGATATTGAAGTGGGAATGTGAAGGGACACGTACAGCACAAAAGCGTACAGGCCGACCTCGTCTGTTGACTGACAGAGACTGCCGACAGTTGAAGACGGTCGTAATGTGTAATAGGCAGACATCTGTCCAGACCATCACACAGAAATTCCAAACTGCATCACGATCCACTGGAAGTACTATGACAGTTAGCTAGGGTGTGAGGAAACTTGGATTTCATGGTCGAGCGGCTGCTCATAAGCCACACATCACGCCGGTAAATGCCAAACGACGTCTCGCTTGGGGTAAGGAACGTAAACATCCGACGATTGAACAGTGGAAAAACGTTGTGTGGAGTGACGAATCACTGTACACAAGGTGGCGATCCGATGGCAGGGTGTGTGTATGGCGAATGCCCGGTGAACGTCATCTGCCAGCTTGTGTAGTGCCAACAGTAAAATTCGGAGGGGGTGGGGTTATGGTGTGGTCGTGTTTTTCATGGAGGGAACTTTCATCCCTTGTTGTTTTGCGTGCACTATCACAGCACAGGCCTACATTGACGTTTTAAGCACCTTCTTGCTTCCCACTGTTGAAGAGCAATTCTGGGATGGGCATTGCATGCTTCAACACGATCGAGCACCTGCTTATAATGCACGGCCTGTGGCGGAGTGATTACACGACAATAACATCCATTTAATGGACTGGCCTGCACACAGTCCTGACCTGAATCCTATAGAACACCTTTTGGATGTTTTGGAACGCCGACTTCGTGCCAGGCCTCACCGACCGACATCGATACCTCTCCTCAGTGCAGCACTACGTGAAGATCAAGCTGTCATTCCCTAAGGTACCTTCCAGCATCTGATTGAACGTATACCTGCGAGACTGGAAGTTGTCATCAAGGCTAAGGGTGCCCAACGCCCTACTATATTAGAGCATTACGGATGGAGGACGCCACGAATTTGTAAGTCATTTTCAGCCAGGAGTCCGGATACTTTTGATCACATAGCGTAATTGTGAAAAAATCGACGTCGTATTTTTTCATTCCCATTCGATAAATTAATTGTTTGAGAACGGATCACAATAATATTGAGAACTGAATAAAATACAACCATACTACCTCTCCTCGTTCCTCTTTGAACGTTGTAGGATGAGCACATCTTATCAACATCTTCCAGTCCAGTTTTGTGCTGGTTGTAGTATTTTACCATCTCCTTTTTTTTATCTGCAAAGAATCCCGTACGGATGACATAGTAATAAGCATCCCTGGAGTAGAGAAACAACTGGAAAAGTTGAAAACAAATAAGTCGCCAGATCCGGATGGAGACCCAGTTCGGTTTTACAAAGAGTATTCTGCTACATTTGCCACTTACTAGCTTGCATTTATCGCTAATCTCTCACCCGTCGCAAAGTCCCAAGTGACTGGAAAAAAGCACAGGTGACTCCTGTTTATAAGAAGGGTAAAAGAAAGAAACTGAAAAATTACAGACCCATATCCTTAACATCGGTTTGCTGCAGATTTCTAGAACATTCTGAGGTCGAATATAATCAGTTTCCCAGAGACCGAAAAGGTTATGTCCACGAATCAACACTGTTCAAGGAAAATGTGACAGGACCTCTGTTATTTTCTGTATACGTAAATGATTTGGTGGATTGGGCGGGCAGCAATCTGAGGTGATGATACTGTGGTGTACTGGATGGTGTTGAAGATGGCTAACTGTAGGAGGATACAAGATGATTTACGCAAAATTTTTAGTTGGTGTGAAGAATGGCAGCTAGATCTAAATGTAGAAAAATGTACATTAATGCGGGTGGGTAGGAAAAACAAATCCGTAATGTTCGGATACAGCATTAGTAGTGTCCTACTTGACACCATCGCATCGTTTAAATATGTGGACGTAACGTTGCAAAGCGATATGAAATGGAACAACCACGTGAGGATTGTGATTGGGAAGGTGATTGGTCGACTTCGGTGTAATGGGAAAATTTTAGGAAACTGTGGTTCTTCCGTAAAATAGATTGCTTATAGGACGCTTGCGACAGTTGAAACTCAGAGGGAGACAATTACGGGCTGTATTGTGGGTAATAAAACATTTCCAATTGAAAACGATGCAGGAGCACCTTCATTGCCCCTGCAGAATGCGGCTGAGAATTGTCTTGAAGAAGAAAACGCACGACAGTTATGTAATGTTGGCTGCATACCTTCAGGCGAAATTTCTCACCAGGCCCTCTTACTTGGCGGGAGAGACTGTTGTTCTAGGTATCTTTATGTGCTCCCTGTGTGTTCACAACTAAAAAGAACGACGTAATGCGATCGATGGGCATACTAGAGACACTGCCCAACACACCTGTGCAAAACTTCATCGGATTTTCACTGTGGTTTCCATTTTGGAACCGAACGTTCCTTACTTTCCCAATTACCCTCGTATATCAAGAAAGAACATGTGACGTACTGGCACCCGCGCGAAAGCGGAAATACTACGACACAACGGGACATGGACTCGACTAACGTCTGAAGTAGTGCTGGAGGAAACTGAAACCATGGATCCTGCAGGGCTGTCCATAAATCCGTAAAAGTACGAAGGTGTAGAGATCTCTTCTAAACTACACGTTGCAAGGCATCCCACATATGCTCAATAATGCTCATGTCTGGGGACTTTGGTGGCCAGTGAAAGTGACTGAACTCAGAAGAGTGTTCCTGGAGCCACCCTGT